>NC_069502.1:842235112-842350112 GCF_027579735.1 Bombina bombina | reverse complement strand
ATTTGTTTCCTCCAAGTGCAAAATGGTATCAAACTTGTTTGTCTCAAGGCCGAGCCATCCGCTCCATGTACGTCACTTGCCGACACGCGTTTCACCCCCCACGTGACTACAGTGTCATGGGGTTTCCTCAGGGCAAACGATTCACATAAAGATGTGAAATTTTGATAATGTGTTAAGAATCCAGAGTCCACATTTAATCCAGAATTAAACAGGTTGAAGTGCATTATCATTTTCATTTCAAAGGTTTTTCTTTCCATGGTGTTTTTGAAGTTGCCTCTGAGAATTTTGATTTTGAGGTTTTGGATGGAGTGGTCAGGTTGGGTGAAATGGTGACCAACAGGGGTGCAGTATTTTGTTTCACAGTGTTTTTTTGATTGAGTGTCTGTGTAAGTTCATTTGAAGGTGCAGTTTTTGGCTTGTTTCTCCAATATAGCATCCCATTTCACATGCAGTGCAATGTATCATCTATACCACATTTGCAGATATACATGAATATGCCCCTTTAATGTTATAAGATTTATTATTGTGATTTGCTGTGCTGCTTTCACAAACGTGTTGACACAGTTTGCAGAGAGCTTTATAGCAGCATTCTGAGTGTTCTTTTTCTCAAGGGGTAGCTTCCTATGTAGCAGTTTCTGCTTTAGGTTAGGTGGTTGTCTGTATGCCAGGATTGAGGGTTTTGGAAAGATTTGTTTGAGTGTGGGATCCTCTAAGAGTAGTGGCTGTAAGTCTTTTATGATTTTTCGTATCCCTTCCACAGCAGGGTTGTATTTGACTACTAGTGGGATACGTGATGTTTTTCTTCTCCCTGTATTGTAGTAAGTGTTCACGTGGAGTATATATATATATATATATATATATATATATATATATATATATATATACATACATATACATATACACACACACACACACACACATACATACATACACACACACAGCATGTATTTTTTTTCTACGTCAGTCAGTTTACTGTGGTTATGAAACATTCTTATTTTGTGATCCAATATGTAAATGACATGAAAGTCAAAATGAATATTTGTATCTTGAGAACTATATGGAGCAGTGTTTTCAAGGTTTTATATTGTTGAAAACACGGTTACCATATAGTGCTCAAGACACTCCTGAGACTACCTAGGTATGTTATTTGACAAAGTCCTGCTGTTTTCTTCTATTCTTCTATCTCCTAAGAAATCAGGAACCAGCTAAACCCCTCTCCGAAACCACTGCTGCATCACGTTAACCCCGCATGAAAATATTTCATATTTCAATGTTTTGCACATAGCAGAATATGTTCTGTTTTTTTTCAGAAATACATATTTCTACATATACCTGATGGTATTGTATACATTTATATATATATATATATATATATATATATATATATATATATATATATATATATATATATATATATATATATATATATTTAACAATACTTAGAACATATTCTGCTATGGCAGAACATTGGAATGTATACTATTTACATTAAATACACAGTTAAAACCTTTATTAAATATGAAAAGTGCATAAATATGCTTTTATATGTTTTCATCTACTTAATGGAAAATGGCTCCAATGTACTTATATAAATGTCTAAATATGTAAACATATGTATTTGTGTGTTTTTATCTGTATATATGTCTGTAAATACATATATATACACACACACACACATTTTAAAGATGTATATGTATGTATCTCAATGTTAAAGGGATAGTCTAGTCAAAATTAAACTTTTATTATTCTTGCCTTTACAAATAACGATACCAAGAGAACGAAGAAAAATTGAAAGGTGCTTAAAACTACATGCTCTATCTGAATCATGAAAGCTTCATTTTGACTAGACTATCCTTTTAAAGCCCTTTGCCTGCCTTTTTTTCTAACACCTGATAGCTAATATCTTTGAGCCTTTATAACTTTTATGTGCAATATGTATTTTAAATATGTTTTATTAGATAGTGTTATTATGAGTGTAACTGTACTTTGTAATATATTTTGGTTTGTTTTGTGCAACTTTTTTAGTTTAGTTAAACAGAGCTCTGAAGTCACTAACTGTAGAGCACAAGCGATATCTGCTTTTTTGCACAACGGAAATAGCCGCATATTACAAGTTGAAAGTAAACATGTTTGCTCAACTGGTTAGCCCGACTTCGAAGCTTGCGTAAAGGGTAGTAGAAGAAAAAGTTGCACAAAACACAACATAAATACACGTAAAAGTACAAATACACCTAGATTACGAGTTTTGCGCTAAACAGGGTGTGAAACTAACAACAAAAAAGTTACTGAAAAGACTGCTTGTCCGTGCGATATAGTGGCATTAAAGTTCCATACCGCACAAAATCCAAGGGCTGCTTTGACGTGCTTGTGCACGCTTTCCCCCCCATGTACATTAATGGGGAGAGAGTGTTAGAAAAAAAAACTAACACCTGAAGTGCGGAATGAAAAACCTCCATAAAGCAACCCCATTAAAGTCTATGGGGGAAAAAAAAAAGTTACATTTAAACCTAACACCCTAATATAAACCCCAAGTCTAAACACCCCTAATCTGCCGCCCGACATCGCAGGAACCTAAATAAAGTTATTAACCCCTAATCTGCCACTCCCCGACATCACCGCCACTATAATAAAGCTATTAACCCCTATTCCGCTGCTCCCCGACATCACCACCACTATAATAAAGCTATTAACCCCTATTCCGCCACTCCCAGACATCGCTGACACTATAATAAAGTTATTAACCCCTAAACCTCCGGCCTCCCACATCTCCGCAACTAAATAAACCTATTAATCCCTAAACCGCCGGCCCCCCACATCGCAAAACACTAAAATAAACTATTAAAGGGACAGTCAAGTCCAAAAAACTTTGATGTTTCAAATAGGGCATGCAATTTTAAACAACTTTCCAATTCACTTTTATCACCAATTTAGCTTTGTTTTCTTGGTATTCTTAGTTAAAAGCTAAACCTAGGAAGGCTCATATGATAATTTCTAAGCCCTTGAAGACCGCCTCTTTTTTATTTTATTTTTACAACAGGGGAGAGCTAGTTCATGTAAACCATATAGATAGCATTGCGATCACTCCCGTGGATTGTGGCAGACATTGCACAAATTGGCTAAAATGAAAGTCAATAGATAATACATAAAATGTCATGTGATCAGGGGGCTGTCTGAAGATGCTTAGATACAAGTTAATCACAGAGGTTAATATAACAGTGTTGGTTATGCAAAACTGGGGAATGGGTAATAAAGGGATTATCTATCTTTTAAAACAACAAACATTCTGGTGTTGACTGTCCCTTTAACCCCTAAACCTAACACCCCCCTAACTTTAAATTAAAATTACAATATAACTATATTTAAATAAAAAAACTTAGCTGTGGAATAAAAATAAACCTAACATTAAACTATAAATTAACCTAACCTTACTATTCTAATAAAATATAAATTCTACAAATAAAATACCTAAATTACAAATTAAAAAAAAACTAACACTACAAAAAAAAAAAAAAATTACAAAAAATTACAAAAAAATTACAAAAAAATAAAAAACACTAAATTACGAAAATTAAAAAAAACTATGCTTACAAAAATAATAAAATTTTGAAAAAAAAATAGTCTCTGCGCTGTGAGTATTTACACAAAGCTGCTAAAAATAAATATAAGGAATCCCCAAACTCCTTAATAAAATTAGGACTAGAGTAATCACTTTAACTACAAACTGTAGCTAAGTGATAAGTTATTTAGCTGCGCTATCCAAAGATAGCTAAATGAGTGTAGTATACTAATATCTAGGTAATCCTATATTGGCACAACTATATCAAATGTATTTAAAAATGTATTTATTACAATGCGAAAAAACAGAAAATTAAAATCAATTCAGTGCAAGCATATAATGATTAGACCTTTTAAATACACACAATAAATGGATAATATGCAGGACATATAAAGCATAACATATAAAGCATACAAACGAGACCAATGGGATGATATTGATGAGATGATATGGTTCCAATGTAATAGATTGTGGCATATGTGGCAAGCCGTATTAGTAAAGCAGACACATGTGTTTAATAAACACAGCGATGTTAGCAAAGTTAGCGTTTTACTTTTCCTTTCCCAAAGTTGCAGGGTTGGCCAAACTGCAGAATAGAGGCGAGAAGAATGGACAAGAAAATCCTTTTACAAACACAAAATGAGTTCAAATTGGCAAGGTGTTTACTAATACTTACACCGGAAGCCAAATGATGTTCCTCTGTGTTTGTTTGTTCCTCCAGGCGGCAAATTTCAAACGGTCCTGTGCTTCCCTGGAGAGATCAAGTTACATAGCTTAGGAGAATGTTTGCGGCAGTCAGTACAATGTGGCTACGGAAGCCCAAGTAGTCCAGTATTAGAGTAACGCGTTTCGGCTGTGCGCAGCCTTTCTCAAACTCAATACTGTTGTGAATTGGACGATGGTATTTATTTACTCGTCTTAAAGGGATAGATGCACCCACTTTTTTCTTTTTTTCCCCCTTTTCTTCAGTTTGCATAATATAAATGTCCAACATCTGATAACAGTACAATTTTGCTATGGGGATATATTGTACATTAAAAGACAAAGTCCTGTTAACATATTTTATATAAAGAACAACACATAAAATTAATGGATAAAGAACATCGTTAAAACATCCAAAGAGAGATACCAAATGTAGTATGTTAAGATTACATTGTTTTTGGATAAAGGACCGCACTAATTCTAAGCTTAACCTTCAAATCTTTCTTATATCAAAACCACATGTAGAAATCTTAAAAGGGGAATTTATTAGATTGTATAGATCATAAAAAATATATTTTAAAACTTATAAAATAGATAAAACTAATTATTTAAGATATTGACAAGTCTTACTCAGATTACACACTTATCTGCATATGTGTATACATATGAATCCATACGTATATCCATATACACATATTTCTAATAAGTATATTTATTGTTATTATTTTATACTCCTCAATTTCAAACAGTAGATTGAGGTTGGAATATTAGGATATTAAAATATTAGGACATTAAAATATTAGAATATTAAAACATTAAAATATTAAAATATTAAATATTAAAATATAGTACATTTGCTTCAAATTAGATTATGGCTTAGATCTTATAAATAGAAGTTAATCTTTCAAATAGCAATTTAAGTCCAATTCCAAGTTTAGGCCTTGTGGAGTCAGGGTACCTAGTTGGAAAATCCACTTCCCTTCTCTTTTTAGGACTTCATTATGAAGGTCCCCTCCTCTCCAATTTTTGGAAACCTGATCTATACCCATGAATTTAAAATCCTTAAGATTGGCATTATTACAGGTAGCAAAATGTTTTGGCACTGGAAGGTCTTTATTACGATCCTTGTCGTGGTGCTCAATAGACAGGATATGCTCTCTTATCCTATCACGTAGGGGCCTTTCCGATTCCCCTACGTATTGAGCCCCACATTTACATTCTATGACATAAATTACATTTCTATCTGTACATCGAATCATTTGTTGAATTTTAAAAGTTTCTCCTGTAATATTAGATTTTACCTCTTTTCTCTTCATTCCATATTGACAGGACTTACACTTATGGCATGGGTAATACCCTTTAATGTCTTTTCCCCATAAGTCCTTTTTCTTTTTTTCTTGTTTTCTTTTTAGATCTGAAGGGGCAAGTCTCATTTTAAGATTTTTTGCTTTTTTATATACAATTTGTGGTTTATCTGGTATAAGTGGACCTATCTTCTCATCTGATTTTAAAATACTCCAATGTTTCCTTAGAATTTTTTCTATTATATTTTTATTGCCACTATATGTTGTAATAAATGGTAAAAACATTGCTTCATTTATTTTATTTCTCTTAGTTAAATCAGTTTGTTTTCCCTTTAGGATTAGGTCTCGGTCTAAATCACGTACATTTCCTATTGTTTTGTTTAAGATGTCGCTATCATAGCCCCTATTAATAAACTTCTCTTTTAAAATATTTGACTGTATATCATAATCATGTAGGGTACTGCAGTTCTTTCTAATTCGTACGAACTGTCCCATTGGGATGTTTTCCTTCCATTGTGTGTGGTGGCAACTTAATTGATGTATGTAGTTATTAGCATCCACCTGTTTAAAATGTGTTTTTGAAAGTAACTTATTGCCATTTACAAATATTTCTAAATCTAAAAATTGTATATTAGTTTGACTCTTAGCACATGTAAATTTTAAATTTTTAACATTTGTATTCATGGATTTAATGAACTCATTTAGACCCTCCTCACTACCGTGCCAAATCATGAAGATATCATCTATGTACCGCCGATAGGTAACCAGGCCTGACCCCAGCACGCTATCTGTTAGGAAATCTTTTTCCCATAAACCCATAAACAGATTGGCGTAGCTGGGGGCAAACCTGGTCCCCATGGCGGTACCTTGCTGTTGGTTATAAAAGACATCCATAAAAGTAAAATAATTATGATTTAAAATATATTCTATACAATTTAAAATAAAACCCTTTTGTTCTTCTGGTAATGACTTATCTAAGTCTAGGAAAAATTTAACAGCTCTCAGGCCATCCTTATGTGCTATGCACGTATACAAGGATGTAACGTCACAAGTGACAAGAAAATCTCCTTCCTTCCACTCTATGTCTTTTATTAAATTTAGTATGTCTTTGGAATCCTTTAAATAAGAGGGTAAAGTTTTAACATGTTCTTGCAAAAATAAGTCTATATACTCAGATAAATTTGAGGTTATGGAACCAATCCCCGAAATTATTGGCCTTCCTGGGGGGTTTATGAGGGACTTATGTATTTTTGGTAAACTATATAAAATAGGTATCCTTGGATGTTTTGGCAATAGATATAGCATTTCTTTTTCTGTTAGTATCCCTATGTTATTTCCCGAATTCAATAATTCTTTAAGAGAGTCGGTATATTCATCTGTGGGGTTTTTTTCAAGTTTTTTATATGTGATATTATCTCCCAAAATTTCTTGACACATATTGATATATTGTTCCTTGTCTAGGACGACAATCCCCCCGCCCTTATCGGCCGGTTTAATTATTAGGTTGTCATCTTTTTCTAATTCTTTAATGGTATTTAGTTGTTTTTTACTTAAATTGTTCCTTAGTTTACCTATTTTTGTATTATTAATATTTTCAATCTCCTTTAATATTAATTTTTCAAATGTTTCTATCTGCGGCCCTTTGTCATATTTTGGGTAAAAGCAGGATTTTTCTCTCAGTTTTGTGTGTTTAAATTTTTCTTGTGTTACACTTTCCTGTCTTAATTCTGGTTCATTCCTTATAAACCATCTTTTAACTGTTAATTTACGGATAAATTTATGAGCATCTATGTAAGTTCCAAATTTATCTAATTTAGCAGTAGGGGCAAAGGTAAGCCCTTTGCTGAGAATTTGCTCTTGGGATTTGTTAAGTATTTTACCACTTAGATTAAAAATACCATTCCCACCCTTATTTTCTTGACTTATGTTCTTTTTGTCTTTTTCTGTCCTTCTTGATCCTCCTCTACTTCCTCTCTTTCTGATGACCTTCTTTTTCTTCCTTCCCTTTGGGGTAATTGTTTTGTGTTTTTTATTTGGCCTAATTCTAAAAAAGAGGAGGAAGATAAAGAAGAAGCGGAGGATGATTTATCTCCATTTTCTAAGTGTTTCTTTTTTTCTTTCACTTTCTGGCCTATCGGAGTGTTACATTCTGAATTAGTTTTTGTTGGATCCAGTATTTCAAATCTATTTGAGGTGGGGAGAGGACCCTGCCCCCCATTTCTATTTAAATTGGGTGTTGGTCTCCAATCATGATCTTTATATCTATCAGAATTCCCATAATTTCCATAATTTCTATTCCTATAGTTCTGTTGCCTCCAATTGTCTCTACTTTCAAATTCAAAATTCCTTCCTCTATCCTCATTGTAAAATCTATTCGATCCATTCATAAAATATGATGTTCTATTTTCATTTTGGTTAAAATAATTTCTATTGTGATTATAACCTTCATTAAAACTACCTCCAACAAAATTTCTCCTATCATAGTGACCTTCATTAAAATTAGTTCTGACAAAATTTCCTCTATTTTGGTGGTTGTTAACCCTATTCCAATTGTTCTGATAATGCCTTGGTTCAGCACCTTTGGAATAGTTATAATAATAATTATTACCATTTCTTTTGTTAGGTTCAATTATTTGGGAGTTAGATGATGAACTCTGCTTATTATCACTTTTTTTCTGTTGTTCATTAGTAAACTGCCCCGCAGTATCCTTACTGGCCTCATTCTTTTCATTATATCTCCATCTATGTGAAATATATTTATCCTTATCTGGTTTATTCTCGTGAGACAAATAGTCATCACGGTCTCTTTCGAATTTCCTAATTTTTAATGCCAAAATTTCTTCCTTTGTCTTGTCCATTAGGGCCTTTATCTCTTTCTCTTTAATTTTATATTCTTCCAGCTCTTTATATTCATTAATTTTTTCTTCCAAGAGACGAATTTCTATTTCTAGTTGTTTTAAAATTTCGCCTCTGTGGTCCTTAATTAGTCTCATTAGTTTAAAAGAAGCCTCTTCTAATATTTCATTCCACTTGTTTTTAAAATCAGCCTCTTCGACTTTAAAAGAACATTCTTTTTTTATTCTTAACCCTCTTGGGACTCTTTTATGTTCCAAATATTTTTCAATAAAGATATATTCTGTTCTATGTTTAAATTCTGCTATCATTTTAGTTTGTAGTTCTTTCATTAATTCTACTAAAAAATCCAGCTTTTCAGTAGTGATTGCTGTTTCTACATGTAATTTATCATTAGAAAGCATATTATATATATCTTTATAAAGATTAGTTCTGTATTCAAAAACATTGTTTTCATTATTAGTATCTACCATACTCACTGCTGCAGGTGGCTATTATAGGGGATTTTGAACAACAAGTAAAATTTTGAAAAAAATAGTCTCTGCGCTGTGAGTATTTACACAAGCCACATTGTACTGACTGCCGCAAACATTCTCCTAAGCTATGTAACTTGATCTCTCCAGGGAAGCACAGGACCGTTTGAAATTTGCCGCCTGGAGGAACAAACAAACACAGAGGAACATCATTTGGCTTCCGGTGTAAGTATTAGTAAACACCTTGCCAATTTGAACTCATTTTGTGTTTGTAAAAGGATTTTCTTGTCCATTCTTCTCGCCTCTATTCTGCAGTTTGGCCAACCCTGCAACTTTGGGAAAGGAAAAGTAAAACGCTAACTTTGCTAACATCGCTGTGTTTATTAAACACATGTGTCTGCTTTACTAATACGGCTTGCCACATATGCCACAATCTATTACATTGGAACCATATCATCTCATCAATATCATCCCATTGGTCTCGTTTGTATGCTTTATATGTTATGCTTTATATGTCCTGCATATTATCCATTTATTGTGTGTATTTAAAAGGTCTAATCATTATATGCTTGCACTGAATTGATTTTAATTTTCTGTTTTTTCGCATTGTAATAAATACATTTTTAAATACATTTGATATAGTTGTGCCAATATAGGATTACCTAGATATTAGTATACTACACTCATTTAGCTATCTTTGGATAGCGCAGCTAAATAACTTATCACTTAGCTACAGTTTGTAGTTAAAGTGATTACTCTAGTCCTTACAAAAATAATAAACAAAATTATCAAAAATAAAAACAATTACACTTAAACTAATAAGCCCTATAAAAATTAAAAAGCCCCACCCAAAAAAAAACACCCCCTATCCTACAATAACCTACCAATAGCCCTTTAAAGGGCCTTTTGTAGGGCATTGCCCTAAGTTAAACAGCTCTTTTACCTGTAAAAAAAAAATACAAAGTCCCTCCAACAGTAAAACCACCCAACCAACCCCCAAAATAAAAAAACAAAACTCTAAAAAAAACCTAAGCTACCCATTGACCCTAAAGGGGCATTTGTATGGGCATTACCCTTAAAAGGACATTCAGCTCTTTTTAATTGCCCTTAAAAGGGCATTTAGCTCTTTTTCAAATGCCCAAACACAAATCTGAAAAAACAAACAAAAAAAAACACCCCAAAAAAACAAATAAAAAACAAACAAAAAAAAAAAAACCTAACACTAACCCCAGAATATCTACTCATGGTTGCTGAAGTCCGGACATCCAGGCAGCGACATCTTCATCCATCGCGGGGGTGTCTTCTATCTTCATCCCGGTGGCACTGAGCGGCAAAGACATCCAGCGCAGAGCGTCCTCTTCATATGGTCCCCGCCGTACACTGAAGCTTCAATGCAAGGTAGCCATTACAAAATGGCGTACCTTGCATTCCTATTGGCTGATTTGATTCTTCAAATTCAAATCAGCCAATAAGACGAGAGCATCTAAAATCCTATTGGCTGTTCAAAACAGCCAATAGGATGAGAGCTACTGAAATCCTATTGGCTGATTTATTATAGTGTCGGCGATGTCGGGGAGCGGCGGAATAAGGGTTAATAGCTTTTTTATAGTGTCGGCGATGCTGGGGAGTGGTGGAATAGGGGTTAATAAATGTATTTAAAGGGACACTGAACCCAATTTTTTTCTTTCGTGATTCAGATAGAGCATGCAATTTTAAGAAACTTTCTAATTTACTCCTATTATCAATTTTTCTTCATTCTCTTGCTATCTTTAATTGCATCCAAGTTATTTTTTGGTTCAGGAAGCTGGAAAGCGCTTGTTTATTGGTCGGTTAAATTAATCCACCAATCAGCAAGAACAACGCAGGTTGTTCACCAAAAATGGGCCGGCATCTAAACTTACATTCTTGATTTTCATTTAAAGATACCAAGAGAATAAAGAAAATTGGATAATAGGAATAAATTAGAGAGTTGCTTAAAATTGCATGCTCTATCTGAATCACGAAAGAAAAAATTTGGGTTCAGTGTCCCTTTAATATTGGCAATGTGGGTTGGCGGCAGATTAGGGGTTAATAGGTTTACTATAGTGTTTGCAATGCAGGAGGGTGGCGGGTTAGAGGTTAATAGGTAGTTTATGGGTTTTAGTGTACTTTGTAACACTTTAATTATGAGCTTTGTGAAACATTTTTGTGGCACAAAACTCATAACTACTGATTTCAGATGGTGGTATGGATCGTGTCAGTATAGGCTGTAACGCAAGCATTTTAGCCTTACCGCACAGCCTGTAATACCGGCGCTATGAAAATCCCACGCAATAACGTAATTTTTTTGAGTGCGTAATGGACATTGCGTTACAGGCTAAAATGCTTGTGGTATAGCTATACCAACACCACTCGCAATAGCTGCGTTACTGCTGAAATGGCCATTTTTTCAGCGTTAAAAGCTGTAACGCAAAACTCATAATCTAGGTGATAGAAAATAACTGAAATTAAATCATTTAGAATCTGAGTTTTCAAATAAGATAAAAAAGTAGCTTCTGCCATAGAACCCTCACCTGCAGCAACGTCTGAAGGGGTCTTCACTGGCTGAATATTCTGAACAAGTTCTCCATGTTCGCCTGTGTCTAATTTTTTATCACTGTGACCTGTTAAATCTAATAGAGAATAAAATTAGTTTCTTTTTGCTAATCGTAAAACAGTTTTCTGCTATAGTGTTTTACAATGTATACCAGTTATTTATTTTTAAGATGATCTGTTGCTGGATAAACCTACCTTTAACTAGCAGCCTTGCAGACACTGCCAATGCTCATCAAAACCTAGATATGCGAAATGCGTTTCCTGCTAGTCTGTTACATTAGTACGTTTTTGAAAATACAAATATATATATTGCTTTAATTTCAGGACAAACTTTTTGCCTAACAAACTCTTTTAAAAATACACATTTCGGTATAAAACTTGTTTATACTCAGACAAATCATTAGATCACACATGACAAATTCACTGTAGATTTACTCTATGTCAGTCACGTCAGTAATATATTTGCATTTCCTGAGTGAGATATTTATTACTACACAACGTTACCTGAGCTCTCATCTCCTGGGATCTCCGTAATCCTTAGTGCTTGGTGAGTCTCCATCATGACGTCCTTGTAAAGCTCCTTGTGTCCCTCTATATACTCCCACTCCTCCATAGAGAAATACACAGCAACATCATCACACTTTATAGGCACCTGAAACACACAACGCATTCAGCGCTGACACAAGGACTGGTTCTGTCACACATTTTTACTGATAGAGCCAGGGTAATGTTACTGAGAACATACAGAGACACAGACAGGAGGTACAATAGGTAAATACGCACAGGTCCAGATGGGGCAGTAAATGTCAGTACTGTCCCCCGATGCTGGTATAAAGTCACATTTCCCAGCAGGGCTCACCTCTCCACTCAGCTGGTAAGAGCTGCCGTATTGGGATAATGTTACTGAGAACATGCAGAGACACGGAAAAAAGCTAGAACGTACACACAGGGCCAGATGGGTCAGTAATAGGAGTCACTGTGCTCTGACACTGTATAATGTCACATTCCCCAGCAGTGCTCACCTCTCTGCTCAGCCGGCGAATGCTGCTATAGGTGTAGATCATGTTACTGAGAACATGCAGAGACACAATCAGAATGTAGGAAATATACACAGGCCCATACGAGTCTGTAAAGGGAGACACTGTGCCCTGACATTGGTGTAATGTCACATTCCCAGCAGTGCTCAGTTCTTTGCCCAGCCGGTCAAGGCTGCTGCAGGTGTGTGGGGAGAGTTAATTTGTTTCTGTAATCCTGAATTTCTATAGAACAAATTTTCCAACCATCAGACAAGGGCTGGAATGTGACCCATAAGATAGAAATTCCATCATTTATCCAAACTAATTAATAAGGTCTGAGTACAAGTCAAGTGATACTGTGATATTGTGTGAGGTGCACTACTGTGTTCTAGGCCTTGCACCATCAGTATTGCTTGATTTGGTATTAGAACTCAATCTAACAAAAGACTTGCTGGTTGCTCTCAGCTAAATTATCGAATCCTGTACGCTAATTAGTGTTCTAGCCATAATTACCATGATATCACCAACTGATTATCACAAGCGTAATGTACACAATAATATGCTTTTACTACCTGGTGTAAAGTGATTCCATCACCTGATCTGCCGTACCCCATTACATTTAACCCCTAAAGTGCCAGGCCCCTAATTGTAATAAACACCTACCACTAAAATCCACTAACTGCCATTAACCCATAAAGTGTTGGAAACTGTTTTTAAGGTGTTTGCAACTTTTGTTTACATAAACAAATTTCTTCATAATCAGTGACTAGAAATGCTAAAGATTAGTTGTAATTTTAGAGTTCAATAAATATAATATTATATTCTTTGATAAGTTTAATTTCCCATTTTCCATGCCTTTAATGCACAGTCGGTCACAGGGCTGTTATCATAACATATTCCATCAGCTCTCACCTCCCCTGTCAGCAGGTACATGATCTGCAGGGTGTGGGTCAGTATCCTCTCAGTTGCCATCTTGTCCCCGGTCATGTGACTCGCTGTCACTGAGTTAGTCACACGCTGCAAGAATGAAACATAAAAACATCACTGACCCCTCTCACATCACCTGTGTGTATCCTGTTATCATATTCTCCTCCTCATCATGGTCACATTCTGAGCACTTGTGTAAAACTTAGTTGGTGAGTTTGGCACGACAGTAGAAGATACAATGTGATTGCTAAACACCATCCTAGTTAAAGGAACATTAATGATTCAGATAGACCATGCAATTTTAAATAACTTTCTAATGTTATGTTATTTAATTTGCTTCATTCTCTTATTATCCATTGTTGAAAAGCATACCTAGGTAGGCTTGAAAGCAGAAATGCACCCCTGGGCACTATCTGCTGATTGGTGGCTGCATATATATGCTTCTTGTCATAGGCTCAACTGCTGTGCTCAGCTAGCTCTCAAATAGTACATTGCTGCACCTTCAACAAAGGGTAGCAAGAGAATTAAAGTGAAGGTAAACTTTGATGAATGAAAACCTGGTTTTTAAAAATACTATTAAAAACAGGGGCACTGTTATTCATCAAAGTTTAGAAAGCAGCCATTTTGTTTAAAAACTTACCTTAGTTCTTTTCACAGCCAGAGCAGCTTCCCCCACCCGGAGATCCTCTCTTCACACGTCAACAATGACTGATCCTGCTTCCTCCAATCACGGCATGGCCTCAGGCAATGACTCCCCTGGGGGGAAAGCCATGATTGGAGGAAGCAGGATCAGTCATTGCTGACGTGTGAAGAGAGGATCTCCAGGTGGGGGGAAGCTGCTCTGACTGTGAAAAGAACAAAGGTAAGTTTTTAAACAAAACGGCTGCTTTCTAAACTTTGATGAATGAAAGTGCCCCAGTTTTTAATAGTATTTTTATAAACCGGGCTTTCATTCATCAAAGTTTACCTTCACTTTAAGAACATTTTATAATAGAAGTCAATTTAAAAGTTGTTTAACATTGTATGTTGTCTGAATCATGAAATAAAACTATTGGGTTTCATGTTTCTTTTTGTGCCATATTACAAAAGGTCTGCACACACAATACATAAGCAATTAAGTGATGCATTGCAAAGGGTCTACAAATAGAATACATATTTATATTCAGCCAGTATATATCAGCATTAAAGCACAGCATCGCAAAAGGTCTGTACGTACAATAAATGTGTTATATGTCTGTCTATAGTATATAACAAGCATTAAAGTGATGGCAAACTTTCCCCTTTGTATAAACAAATCCAGAATGTTAGCAATATTTTAGATGGAGTTTTCCCACCTCTCCCGTCAGCAGGTAGAGAATCTCTAGGATGTGATTCAGGATCTGCTCAGGCAGCTTCTTCTTCATCTTGTTCATGGTCAGTGAAATGTTCTAACACTGCAACCTGCAACTGTGGCACATACACAAACACACATATCTTAGAGAAGAAGATTTAAGAAACTCCCTACTGTATATGTAAAACACACACACACACACACATATACATATATATATTGCTGAAGGAATGGATGGCACTCACTATTAATCTTTCAAGTGTGCTTTAATTGCAGTGCAAACATTCCTTCAGCAATTTGTATTCTCGAAATCACGCTGGAATTTTTATATATATATATATATATATATATATATATATATATATATATATATATATATATATATATATATATATATATATATATATATATATATATATTTCAGCGTGATTTCGAGAATACAAATTGCTGAAGGAATGTTTGCAGTGCAATTAAAGCACACTTGAAAGACCAATAGTGAGTGCTATCCATTATATATATATATATATATATATATATATATATATATATATATATATATATATATATATATATATATATATATATATATATATATATATATATATATATATATATATATATATACATATATACATACACACACACAAGCAAAGTGCACTCCAGATTCAAACAGTCAGCCGCTTCGGGTGCTAGCAAAAATAGGATATATCAAAAAACAAGAAGCACTCCAGAAGACTTTCAAAAACTGTCACCTTTAATTTAGTTTTTGAAAGTCTTCTGGAGTGCTTCTTGTTTTTTGAGATATATATATATATATATATATAATTTTTTTTTTTTTTAAGAAAAAACTGCAGCACGCCAATTAATTTTCTGTGAGTTCATTACAAGCAAAAAGACATAGGCAACCGTTCTCAAGCCAAGTTATTAAAACAGTTTACATATCACACATTTATATGCTATGTGTTACCTAGTACACACACACATTATATATATATATATATATATATATATATATGCACACACAGCACCCTCCCCAGTACACACACGCACACATATATTTAAAGTTCCCTCTGCCTCACATACACACAGCCCCGTCGCCAGTACTGTATACACATATATGTATCATATAATATTAGCGGTTCCCTCTGCCTCACATACACACAGCCCCGTTGCCAGTACTGTATATACATATATGTATCATATATTAGAGATTGCCTCTGCCTCACATACACACAGCCCCGTTGCCAGTACTGTATATACACATCTATGTATCATATAATATTAGCGGTTCCCTCTGCCTCACATACACACAGCCCCGTTGCCAGTACTGTATATACATATATGCATCATATATTAGAGATTGCCTCTGCCTCACATACACACAGCCCCGTTGCCAGTACTGTATATACACATCTATGTATCATATAATATTAGAGGTTCCCTCTGATCACATACACACAGCCCTGTTGCCAGTACTGTATACACATATATGTATCATATAATATTAGCGGTTCCCTCTGCCTCACATACACACAGCCCCGTCGACAGTACTGTATACACATATATGTATCATATAATATTAGAGATTGCCTCTGCCTCACATACACACAGCCCCGTTGCCAGTACTGTATATACATATATGTATCATATAATATTAGAGGTTCCCTCTGATCACATACACACAGCCCCGTTGCCAGTACTGTATATACATCTATGTATCATAATATTAGAGGTTCCCTCTGCCTCACATACACACAGCCCGTTGCCAGTACTGTATACACATATATGTATCATATAATATTAGCGGTTCCCTCTGCCTCACATACACACATCCCTGTTGCCAGTACTGTATACACATATATGTATCATAATATTAGAGATTGCCTCTGCCTCATATACACACAGCCCCGTTGCCAGTACTGTATATACATATATGTATCATATAATATTAGAGATTGCCTCTGCCTCACATACACACAGCCCCATTGCCAGTACTGTATATACATATATGTATCATATAATATTAGAGGTTCCCTCTGATTACATACACACAGCCCCGTTGCCAGTACTGTATATACATATATGTATAATATAATATTAGAGGTTCCCTCTGATCACATACACACAGCCCCGTTGCCAGTACTGTATATACATCTATGTATCATAATATTAGAGGTTCCCTCTGCCACACATACACACAGCCCCGTTGCCAGTACTGTATACACATATATGTATCATATAATATTAGCGGTTCCCTCTGCCTCACATACACACATCCCTGTTGCCAGTACTGTATACACATATATGTATCATAATATTAGAGATTGCCTCTGCCTCATATACACACAGCCCCGTTGCCAGTACTGTATATACATATATGTATCATATAATATTAGAGATTGACTCTGCCTCACATACACACAGCCCCATTGCCAGTACTGTATATACATATATGTATAATATAATATTAGAGGTTCCCTCTGATTACATACACACAGCCCCGTTCCCAGTACTGTATACACATATATGTATCATATAATATTAGAGGTTCACTCTGATCACATACACACAGCCCCGTTGCCAGTACTGCATACACATATATGTATCATATAATATTAGCGGTTCCCTCTGCCTCACATACACACAGCCCCGTTGACAGTACTGTATACACATATATGTATCATATAATATTAGAGATTGCCTCTGCCTCACATACACACAGCCCCGTTGCCAGTACTGTATATACATATATGTATCATATAATATTAGAGGTTCCCTCTGATCACATACACACAGCCCCGTTGCCAGTACTGTATATACATCTATGTATCACAATATTAGAGGTTCCCTCTGCCTCACATACACACAGCCCGTTGCCAGTACTGTATACACATATATGTATCATATAATATTAGCGGTTCCCTCTGCCTCACATACACACAGCCCCGTTGCCAGTACTGTATACACATATATGTATCATATAATATTAGCGGTTCCCTCTGCCTCAAATACACACAGCCCTGTTACCAGTACTGTATACACATATATGTATCATATAATATTAGAGATTGCCTCTGCCTCACATACACACAGCCCCGTTGCCAGTACTGTATATACATCTATGTATCATATAATATTAGCGGTTCCCTCTGCCTCACATACACACAGCCCCGTTGCCAGTACTGTATATACATATATGTATCATATATTAGAGATTGCCTCTGCCTCACATACACACAGCCCCGTTGCCAGTAGTGTATAGACATATATGTATCATATAATATTATAGGTTCCCTCTGCCTCACATACACACAGCCCCGTTGCCAGTACTGTATACACATATATGTATCATATAATATTAGAGGTTCCCTCTGATCGCATACACACAGCCCCGTTGCCAGTACTGTATATACATCTATGTATCATAATATTAGAGGTTCCCTCTGCCTCACATACCCACAGCCCTGTTGCCAGTACTGTATACACATATATGTATCATATAATATTAGCGGTTCCCTCTGCCTCACATACACACATCCCTGTTGCCAGTACTGTATACACATATGTATCATAATATTAGAGATTGCCTCTGCTTCATATACACACAGCCCCGTTGCCAGTACTGTATATACATATATGTATCATATAATATTAGAGGTTCCCTCTGATTAAATACACACAGCCCCATTGCCAGTACTGTATACACATATATGTATCATATAATATTAGAGGTTCACTCTGATCACATACACACAGCCCCGTTGCCAGTACTGCATACACATATATGTATCATATAATATTAGCGGTTCCCTCTGCCTCACATACCCACAGCCCCGTTGACAGTACTGTATACACATATATGTATCATATAATATTAGAGATTGCCTCTGCCTCACATACACACAGCCCCGTTGCCAGTACTGTATATACATATATGTATAATATAATATTAGAGGTTCCCTCTGATCACATACACACAGCCCCGTTGCCAGTACTGTATATACATCTATGTATCATAATATTAGAGGTTCCCTCTGCCTCACATACACACAGCCCCGTTGCCAGTACTGTATACACATATATGTATCATATAATATTAGCGGTTCCCTCTGCCTCACATACACACATCCCTGTTGCCAGTACTGTATACACATATATGTATCATATAATATTAGAGATTGCCTCTGCCTCATATACACACAGCCCCGTTGCCAGTACTGTATATACATATATGTATCATATAATATTAGAGATTGCCTCTGCCTCACATACACACAGCCCCATTGCCAGTACTGTATATACATATATGTATCATATAATATTAGAGGTTCCCTCTGATTACATACACACAGCCCCGTTGCCAGTACTGTATACACATATATGTATCATATAATATAGAGGTTCCCTCTGATCACATACACACAGCCCCGTTGCCAGTACTGTATACACATATATGTATCATATAATATTAGCGGTTCCCTCTGCCTCACATACACACAGCCCCGTTGCCAGTACTGTATACACATATATGTATCATATAATATTAGCGGTTCGCTCTGCCTCAAATACACACAGCCCTGTTGCCAGTACTGTATACACATATATGTATCATATAATATTAGAGATTGCCTCTGCCTCACATACACACAGCCCCGTTGCCAGTACTGTATATACATATATGTATCATATAATATTAGAGATTGCCTCTGCCTCACATACACACAGCCCCATTGCCAGTACTGTATATACATATATGTATCATATAATATTAGAGGTTCCCACTGATTACATACACACAGCCCCGTTGCCAGTACTGTATACACATATATGTATCATATAATATAGAGGTTCCCTCTGATCACATACACACAGCCCCGTTGCCAGTAGTGTATACACATATATGTATCATATAATATTAGAGGTTCCCTCTGCCTCATATACACACAGCCCCGTTGCCAGTACTGTATACACATATATGTATCATATAATATTAGAGGTTTCCTCTGCCTCACATACACACAGCCCCGTTGCCAGTACTGTATACACATATATGCATCATATAATATTAGAGGTTCCCTCTGCCTAACAAACGCACATCCGCCTTCCCAGTAAATTGTGCACTCTATGTAGACGATCTTCTCTACACACACACACCATACTGCAGTACCTTACATGGAGATATTAACACACGCACTCGCTTATAATTACCTAAATAAAACCGTGGCAGCTTGTTCCTAATAAGCTGAAGGACCGGTGATTTCAATGTAGCCTCTTACATTGGCCGCATCAGTCACGTGACTTATGACATCACTGGTTCTCTAACTGGATAGGAAGTAGCTGCTACCGTCTCAGAGATCTACATTACACAAACAAAGCTCCCTTTGTATACTGGTAAATACCTGCACATACGGTAGTAATGAAGATTTGTGTATGTGTGAGACTGTGTGTATATGTTTAAAAGGTAGCAGGAACATTTTTGTTTTTTATAACTTTATTTAAAGAACTGTAGCGGTGGCTGTGTGTGAGAGGCAAAGGAACATCTCTATAATATATATATATTTTAATGAACTCTGGAGTTAACTGTGTGTAAGGCAGATAAACATCTCTATAATCTATCTACATCTATATATATATATATATATATATTTGCATACAAAGAGAGAAGCGCTCTACCAGGAACGAACAACAGCTCAGTGGCTTGTTCTATGGCGATTTACCACCCGGAAGCAGCCTCTTTTAGACCAGTGTGCTTTTCACAGAAGAAAACTTTCCTGAAGTATATCAGTCTGATCCTGCCAAGTAAGGTCAGTCCAGCCCCGAAATACCAGGCAATTCTCCTCTGAACAAGGAGCATGACAACCCCAGACGATCGTTTCGGCCTCCTATGGGCCTCGTCAGTGAGGTGCAGCCACATTCCTCTAAGCACACTGGGCAAGGAGTCCACGTCTGGTTTCCCCCATCACCCATAGGGAGACTTCCCCAGGGTCATAATAATTTGCATACAAAGAGAGAAGCGCTCTACCAGGAACGAACAACAGCTCAGTGGCTTGTTCTATGGCGATTTACCACCCGGAAGCAGCCTCTTTTAGACCAGTGTGCTTTTCACAGAAGAAAACTTTCCTGAAGTATATCAGTCTGATCCTGCCAAGTAAGGTCAGTCCAGCCCCGAAATACCAGGCAATTCTCCTCTGAACAAGGAGCATGACAACCCCAGACGATCGTTTCGGCCTCCTATGGGCCTCGTCAGTGAGGTGCAGCCACATTCCTCTAAGCACACTGGGCAAGGAGTCCACGTCTGGTTTCCCCCATCACCCATAGGGAGACTTCCCCAGGGTCATAATAATTTGCATACAAAGAGAGAAGCGCTCTACCAGGAACGAACAACAGCTCAGTGGCTTGTTCTATGGCGATTTACCACCCGGAAGCAGCCTCTTTTAGACCAGTGTGCTTTTCACAGAAGAAAACTTTCCTGAAGTATATCAGTCTGATCCTGCCAAGTAAGGTCAGTCCAGCCCCGAAATACCAGGCAATTCTCCTCTGAACAAGGAGCATGACAACCCCAGACGATCGTTTCGGCCTCCTATGGGCCTCGTCAGTGAGGTGCAGCCACATTCCTCTAAGCACACTGGGCAAGGAGTCCACGTCTGGTTTCCCCCATCACCCATAGGGAGACTTCCCCAGGGTCATAATAATTTGCATACAAAGAGAGAAGCGCTCTACCAGGAACGAACAACAGCTCAGTGGCTTGTTCTATGGCGATTTACCACCCGGAAGCAGCCTCTTTTAGACCAGTGTGCTTTTTCGTCTGGGGTTGTCATGTTCCTTGTTCAGAGGAGAATTGCCTGGTATTTCGGGCCTGGACTGACCTTACTTGGCGGGATCAGACTGATATACTTCAGGAAAGTTTTCTTCTGTGAAAAGCACACTGGTCTAAAAGAGGCTGCTTCCGGGTGGTAAATCGCCATAGAACAAGCCACTGAGCTGTTGTTCGTTCCTGGTAGAGCGCTTCTCTCTTTGTATGCAAATTATTATGACCCTGGGGAAGTCTCCCTATGGGTGATGGGGGAAACCAGACGTGGACTCCTTGCCCAGTGTGCTTAGAGGAATATGGCTGCACCTCACTGACGAGGCCCATAGGAGGCCGAAACGATCGTCTGGGGTTGTCATGTTCCTTGTTCAGAGGAGAATTGCCTGGTATTTCGGGCCTGGACTGACCTTACTTGGCGGGATCAGACTGATATACTTCAGGAAAGTTTTCTTCTGTGAAAAGCACACTGGTCTAAAAGAGGCTGCTTCCGGGTGGTAAATCGCCATAGAACAAGCCACTGAGCTGTTGTTCGTTCCTGGTAGAGCGCTTCTCTCTTTGTATGCAAATTATTATGACCCTGGGGAAGTCTCCCTATGGGTGATGGGGGAAACCAGACGTGGACTCCTTGCCCAGTGTGCTTAGAGGAATATGGCTGCACCTCACTGACGAGGCCCATAGGAGGCCGAAACGATCGTCTGGGGTTGTCATGTTCCTTGTTCAGAGGAGAATTGCCTGGTATTTCGGGCCTGGACTGACCTTACTTGGCGGGATCAGACTGATATACTTCAGGAAAGTTTTCTTCTGTGAAAAGCACACTGGTCTAAAAGAGGCTGCTTCCGGGTGGTAAATCGCCATAGAACAAGCCACTGAGCTGTTGTTCGTTCCTGGTAGAGCGCTTCTCTCTTTGTATGCAAATTATTATGACCCTGGGGAAGTCTCCCTATGGGTGATGGGGGAAACCAGACGTGGACTCCTTGCCCAGTGTGCTTAGAGGAATATGGCTGCACCTCACTGACGAGGCCCATAGGAGGCCGAAACGATCGTCTGGGGTTGTCATGTTCCTTGTTCAGAGGAGAATTGCCTGGTATTTCGGGCCTGGACTGACCTTACTTGGCGGGATCAGACTGATATACTTCAGGAAAGTTTTCTTCTGTGAAAAGCACACTGGTCTAAAAGAGGCTGCTTCCGGGTGGTAAATCGCCATAGAACAAGCCACTGAGCTGTTGTTCGTTCCTGGTAGAGCGCTTCTCTCTTTGTATGCAAATTATTATGACCCTGGGGAAGTCTCCCTATGGGTGATGGGGGAAACCAGACGTGGACTCCTTGCCCAGTGTGCTTAGAGGAATATGGCTGCACCTCACTGACGAGGCCCATAGGAGGCCGAAACGATCGTCTGGGGTTGTCATGTTCCTTGTTCAGAGGAGAATTGCCTGGTATTTCGGGCCTGGACTGACCTTACTTGGCGGGATCAGACTGATATACTTCAGGAAAGTTTTCTTCTGTGAAAAGCACACTGGTCTAAAAGAGGCTGCTTCCGGGTGGTAAATCGCCATAGAACAAGCCACTGAGCTGTTGTTCGTTCCTGGTAGAGCGCTTCTCTCTTTGTATGCAAATTATTATGACCCTGGGGAAGTCTCCCTATGGGTGATGGGGGAAACCAGACGTGGACTCCTTGCCCAGTGTGCTTAGAGGAATATGGCTGCACCTCACTGACGAGGCCCATAGGAGGCCGAAACGATCGTCTGGGGTTGTCATGTTCCTTGTTCAGAGGAGAATTGCCTGGTATTTCGGGCCTGGACTGACCTTACTTGGCGGGATCAGACTGATATACTTCAGGAAAGTTTTCTTCTGTGAAAAGCACACTGGTCTAAAAGAGGCTGCTTCCGGGTGGTAAATCGCCATAGAACAAGCCACTGAGCTGTTGTTCGTTCCTGGTAGAGCGCTTCTCTCTTTGTATGCAAATTATTATGACCCTGGGGAAGTCTCCCTATGGGTGATGGGGGAAACCAGACGTGGACTCCTTGCCCAGTGTGCTTAGAGGAATATGGCTGCACCTCACTGACGAGGCCCATAGGAGGCCGAAACGATCGTCTGGGGTTGTCATGTTCCTTGTTCAGAGGAGAATTGCCTGGTATTTCGGGCCTGGACTGACCTTACTTGGCGGGATCAGACTGATATACTTCAGGAAAGTTTTCTTCTGTGAAAAGCACACTGGTCTAAAAGAGGCTGCTTCCGGGTGGTAAATCGCCATAGAACAAGCCACTGAGCTGTTGTTCGTTCCTGGTAGAGCGCTTCTCTCTTTGTATGCAAATTATTATGACCCTGGGGAAGTCTCCCTATGGGTGATGGGGGAAACCAGACGTGGACTCCTTGCCCAGTGTGCTTAGAGGAATATGGCTGCACCTCACTGACGAGGCCCATAGGAGGCCGAAACGATCGTCTGGGGTTGTCATGTTCCTTGTTCAGAGGAGAATTGCCTGGTATTTCGGGCCTGGACTGACCTTACTTGGCGGGATCAGACTGATATACTTCAGGAAAGTTTTCTTCTGTGAAAAGCACACTGGTCTAAAAGAGGCTGCTTCCGGGTGGTAAATCGCCATAGAACAAGCCACTGAGCTGTTGTTCGTTCCTGGTAGAGCGCTTCTCTCTTTGTATGCAAATTATTATGACCCTGGGGAAGTCTCCCTATGGGTGATGGGGGAAACCAGACGTGGACTCCTTGCCCAGTGTGCTTAGAGGAATATGGCTGCACCTCACTGACGAGGCCCATAGGAGGCCGAAACGATCGTCTGGGGTTGTCATGTTCCTTGTTCAGAGGAGAATTGCCTGGTATTTCGGGCCTGGACTGACCTTACTTGGCGGGATCAGACTGATATACTTCAGGAAAGTTTTCTTCTGTGAAAAGCACACTGGTCTAAAAGAGGCTGCTTCCGGGTGGTAAATCGCCATAGAACAAGCCACTGAGCTGTTGTTCGTTCCTGGTAGAGCGCTTCTCTCTTTGTATGCAAATTATTATGACCCTGGGGAAGTCTCCCTATGGGTGATGGGGGAAACCAGACGTGGACTCCTTGCCCAGTGTGCTTAGAGGAATATGGCTGCACCTCACTGACGAGGCCCATAGGAGGCCGAAACGATCGTCTGGGGTTGTCATGTTCCTTGTTCAGAGGAGAATTGCCTGGTATTTCGGGCCTGGACTGACCTTACTTGGCGGGATCAGACTGATATACTTCAGGAAAGTTTTCTTCTGTGAAAAGCACACTGGTCTAAAAGAGGCTGCTTCCGGGTGGTAAATCGCCATAGAACAAGCCACTGAGCTGTTGTTCGTTCCTGGTAGAGCGCTTCTCTCTTTGTATGCAAATTATTATGACCCTGGGGAAGTCTCCCTATGGGTGATGGGGGAAACCAGACGTGGACTCCTTGCCCAGTGTGCTTAGAGGAATATGGCTGCACCTCACTGACGAGGCCCATAGGAGGCCGAAACGATCGTCTGGGGTTGTCATGTTCCTTGTTCAGAGGAGAATTGCCTGGTATTTCGGGCCTGGACTGACCTTACTTGGCGGGATCAGACTGATATACTTCAGGAAAGTTTTCTTCTGTGAAAAGCACACTGGTCTAAAAGAGGCTGCTTCCGGGTGGTAAATCGCCATAGAACAAGCCACTGAGCTGTTGTTCGTTCCTGGTAGAGCGCTTCTCTCTTTGTATGCAAATTATTATGACCCTGGGGAAGTCTCCCTATGGGTGATGGGGGAAACCAGACGTGGACTCCTTGCCCAGTGTGCTTAGAGGAATATGGCTGCACCTCACTGACGAGGCCCATAGGAGGCCGAAACGATCGTCTGGGGTTGTCATGTTCCTTGTTCAGAGGAGAATTGCCTGGTATTTCGGGCCTGGACTGACCTTACTTGGCGGGATCAGACTGATATACTTCAGGAAAGTTTTCTTCTGTGAAAAGCACACTGGTCTAAAAGAGGCTGCTTCCGGGTGGTAAATCGCCATAGAACAAGCCACTGAGCTGTTGTTCGTTCCTGGTAGAGCGCTTCTCTCTTTGTATGCATATATATATATATATATATATATATATATATATATATATATATATATATTTATAAAAGGAGGGGGCTGTGTGTGTGAGGCAGCTGAACCTCTGCATTGTGTTATATGCTTACATATAAGGTGCTGGTGGAGTGTGTTAAGACACATGGAATCTCACTATAGTACTGTATATCTCAACATGAGGTCTAAGGGGGGGGGGGGGGATATGTGAGGCAGAGGGAATCTCTCTATAATATATATATATGTATATAGAACTGGGGATATATGTGGGCCATATAGATAACAATGTGTTCACACAGAGGAGTTAAGATTTAGCACAACACAGTACTAAATGCAAGTCAATAGATAATAAACAGTCGCAGTCATGTGATCAGGGGGCTGTCAGAAGATGCTTAGATACAAGGTAATCACAGAGGTAACAAGTATATTAATATAACTGTTGGTTGTGCAAAACTCGGCCATGGGTAATAAAGGGATTATCTATCTATTAAAACAATAAAAATTATATTGTAGACTGTCCCTTTAAGCTGCAGAGAAGAGAACGGAGTGAAGTTTCTGCTTGTGCAACAGACTTACTCACGGACAGAAGAGCTCTAACTGCCCTCTCCCTTACCAGCCCTGCTTGTGTAAGATGTGAGCCATAAAACAGTTTGTGCTGTCAATTTTCTTTACTCTGGTCAAACATACTGTTTAACCCCTTGACTGCTAGATGGCTGTATGAAGCAGATGTGCAACCATCTCTTGCAGTTCAGGGGCTTAAACAGTGTGTTTTCTATACATTCTTAATGATCTTTTTTTTAGTTAAAGGGACATGAAACCCAAATTTTTCTTTCACGATTTAGAAAGAGCATGCAGTTTTAAACAACTTTCTAATTTACTTCTATTATCTAATTTGCTTAATTCTCTTGATATTATTTGCTGAAAAGCATATCTAGATATGATTAGTAGCTGCTGATTGGTGGCTGCACACAGATGCTTTGTGTGATTGGCTCACCCATGTACATTGCTATTTCTTCAACAAAAGATATCTAAAGAATGAAGATAATTAGATAATAGAAGTAAATTGGAATGTTGTTTAAAATGGTATTTTCTATCTGAATCATGAAAGAAAGAAATGGGGTTTAATGTCCCTTTAATTTGTTTCCTGTTTAGCCTTAGAATTTTTATATCTCATCCATGTGTGTATATATATATATATATATATATATATATATATATATATATATATATATATATATATATATATATATATATATATATATATGTGTGTGTGCATGTGTATTTATATAATCTTCTTCACTTAGGACACTTACAGGATTTTTACATCAATAAGTTTTTATTTCCAATTCATTTAGGTAACAGTTTGATTGTTGATGTTTCGGCCCCTGTTTGGGCCTTTCTCAATACAAGTATGTTCTTATCCTTCTGCTCTGATGCCTGGTTTCAGGCAGCTCTTCTGGTTCTGACCCCTGGACTGTTCACAGGTTACTCTTCTTCTGCACAGACTGGTTCCTGATATCTGTTCTCTGCATTTATAACTCCTGGTACGTGCACTGCGGTGGTTGTAACATAGAGTTGTAGGGAGCGTCTGTCAGGAGAACAGATATCAGGAACCAGTCTGTGCAGCAGAAGAGTAACTTGTGAACAGTCCAGGGGTCAGAACCAGAAGAGCTGCCTGAAACCAGGCATCAGAGCAGAAGGATAAGAACATACTTGTCTTGAGAAAGGCCCAAACAGGGGCCGAAACATAGATAATCAAACTGTTACCTAAATGAATTGGAAATAAAAACTAATTGATGTAAACATCCTGTAAGTGTCCTAAGTAAAGAAGATTATATAAACACACACACACATGCACATATATATATATATATATATATATGTGTGTGTGTGTTTTATATATATTTATATATATATATATATATATATATATACACACATAGATGAGCTATAAAAATTCTAAGGCTAAACAGGAAACAAATTAACTAAAAAAAGATCATAAAGAATGTATAGAAAACACACTGTTTAAGCCCCTGAACTGCAAGAGATGGTTGCACATCTGCTTCATACAGCCATCTAGCAGTCAAGGGGTTAAACAGTATGTTTGACCAGAGTAAAGGAAAGTGACAGCACAAACTGTTTTATGGCTCACATCTTACACAAGCAGGGCCTGTAAGGGAGAGGGCAGTTTCAAAGATGTGCACTCTCACTTAATCCGACAACTGCCAGGATGCTAGCACATAAATTCAAAATAACCACAAACTTGCACTCTCTTTCGGCTAGATTACAAGTTTTGCGTTAGAGGCTATGCGGTGCTAACGAGCAGTTTTGTCTCACCGCTCACTTACATGCAGCGCTGGTATTACGAGTTTTCAGAAACCCGGCTTTAAAAGACAAGAAGTGAGCGTTGAGCAAAATTTTTCCCCATGTCTCACTTCAATACCAGCGCTGCTTAAGTCAGCAGTGAGCTGGCCGTACGTGCTCGTGCATGATTTCCCCATAGAAATCAACGGGGAGAGCCGGCTGAAAAAAAAGTCTAACACCTGCAAAAAAGCAGCGTAAAGCTCCCTAACGCAGCCCCATTGATTCCTATGGGGAAATACAATTTATGTCTACACCTAACACCCTAACACGAGTCTAAACACCCCTAATCTTACACTTATTAAACCCTAATCTGCTGCCCCCGACATCGCCGACACCTACATTATATTATTAACCCCTAATCTGCTGCTCCGGACACCGCCGCCACCTACATTATATTTATGAACCCCTAATCTGCTGCCCCCAACAGCGCCGACACCTACATACTATTTATTAACCCCTAATCTGCCGCCCCCAATGTCGCCGCAACCTACCTACATTTATTTACCCCTAATCTGCCGCCCCCAACGTCACCGCCACTATATTAAAGTTATTAACCCCTAAACCTAAGTCTAACCCTAACCCCCCTAACTTAAATATAATTACAATAAATCTAAATACATATTCCTATCATTAACTAAATTATTCCTATTTAAAACTAAATACTTACCTATAAAATAAACCCTAAAATAGCTACAATATAACTAATAGTTACATTGTATCTAGCTTAGTGCTTATTTTTATTTTACAGGCAAGTTTGTATTTATTTTAACTATTTAATAACTACCTAGCTAAAATAAATACAAATCGACCTGTAAAATAAAACCTAACCTAAGTTACACTAACACCTAACGCTACACTATAATTAAATAAATTAACTAAATTAAATACAGTTATCAAAATTAAATTAAATTAGCTAAAGTACAAAAAAAAACAATCACTAAATTACAGAAAATAATAAACAAATTACAGATAATTAAATTAATTACACCTAATCTAATAGCCCTATTAAAATAAAAAAAAACCCATCCAAAATAAAAAAAAACCCTAGCCTAAACTAAACTACCAATAGCCCTTAAAAGGGCCTTTTGCGGGGCATTGCCCCAAAGTAATCAGCTTTTTTTTTTTTTTTTTTTTTAATTTTCTTTTTTTATTGAAGAAACATAATACACTTACATGCATGGCGAATAAAGATACGAACCATATCACAAAAGTGAGCATCATAGTAATACAATAACCAGTAATCCTAACAGACAACTTTTCTGTTCTTCCTTTTAAATTTTAAGAAATTGCTGTGCCATCAAAGATATCTAGATCCACTAGTAGGACCACATTCCCAAAAGTACAAGGATGACACAAAGCTCAAACCTAGATAGTGTCAGTTAGCAATATGTAGGGTGCACTAGATTAAAGCTGCGTCCAAACATACTTTAGGAATCACATCAAATATAGTAGGATAATATTGTTACAAACTGCTATTTGTAACTGGCCCTTTAAATGGAAAATTGCCCTGCTTCCCTGGATTTTGGAGAAGCCTATTTGCCAGCCTCCTTCCACATGACTATGGCCCCTGGAAGATTGTGCCCCTGAGGACATATTGACTTTTATTGGGTGTGTATGGCCCTTTAAGAACCGTCTGGGGACATATTGTGACTTTGGTGAACAATGCCCCTTTAAGACTATGTCCCCAGACCTGTGAAATGACTTGTCCCTGGCTTTCTCCCACTTGGTTCAGTTTCATTGTGTGCCATTAAGTGCTATGTGACAGACCCTTCGGTCAGAACTACAGAGATAACTTTGTTCAGCTTCAAGAAGCATTCTAAATACAAGTTTGCTGGGATCAGCTCTAATTAAGTTTAGTGATAAACTTTCCCATTGTCTAATCAGACTTCTAGTAGTGATAAGGTGGACTGCATTGTTTTATTGTGTGTAAAATGTTATCTGCTGAAGTAATGTTGTGGCCTGTCAAAGGGAGTGTCTCTCTATCTAATATCAAATGTGTGATGGGGGATTTTATGCCTCCCCCTGAGAGTGTCCTGTTTGCATGTAACCTCAATAAAAAGCAGGCTGTGTGCTCCAGCACATCAGACCTATGTTGACCCTCTAACTTGAAGCTTTGACTCATGTTTGTAGGATACAGCTTATAATCACTACAGGGATTGCTATGCTCTTCATACTCCCTTAGCTACAGGGATTGCTACAGAAGGAAGAGGTTCACCTACTGGAGCCTGGTCATAGGTCCAGGGCGCAGAGCAGACGGGAGATACCAGCCCAGCAGCGGTGGTTCATAGAGTCTGCATTACTTATGGTGGCTACGCAGCAGTTATAGAGTCTACGGTGCTGCTGCTCCTTTGGTGAGCGCTAGGAGCATCCTTTCCTACGGTCCAACTTCCAGCCAGCCTGGAGGCAACCGTAACATTTGGCGGCAGCGGTGGGATCGCGTCCTAGCGCAAGGAGCAGCACCACAACAGCACTGGTATCGTAAGAGAGTAATTGAGGGCAACGCTAGCCACTGCGCAGCGTCCCTACCTACAGCAGCATGGAGCTGACAAGACACTGGTCAGAACCCTGTGAAGAGCACCTCAACCTGATCCGTCGCTATGAGTGCGCTGATTTCGTTCCAGAGGTAAAGAGGCGGCTAGTCCGATATGGTCCAGACCCTGCACAGGAGGTAGTCAGTCGCCTCATCCGGGAATTGGCTACTGAGAACGAAGCGGCACGAGCCTTTGAGCGCCAACTGTGGAGTTTGAGGGTATGGACACCTGGTCTCTCTCCCCAGCCGCAGCATGTTCCACAGGGAGAGGAGAGCAGCGACCTCCCTCCCCAGCGGCAGTATACTGTGCAGAGGGAAGAGACAACCGGTCTCCTTCCCCAACCCCAACCAGAGATACTAGAGGCAGCAGGCCTCATAGACTGGTCCTGGGAGGACCCCCAGCAGGCAGGTGGAGATGGGACCGCAGTCTCTCTACCGGCCCTACAGGGATGCTGGGCAGGCGGCCCAGATCCCCAGCGACAGACCCAGCTACAGGGAGGGGAGAGCATCGACCTCCCTCCCCAGCCGGAGTGTGCCGTCCAGGGAGAGGAGACAACCGGTCTCTCTCCCCAGCCGCAGCATGTTCCACAGGAAGCGGAGAGCATCGACCTCCCTTCCCAACGGCCGCCGGAGTATCAGGAGGAGGAGGTAAGCCAATCTCCCCCTCCCCAGCTAACTCCTAACTTAGGCCCAGGGTTAACAGTGGAGATAGCCTCTGCCCCCCAAGTACCATCAGCTATTTGCCCAGCTGCGCCAGGAAGGCAGAGGATGCTACACTTTCATCCTACAACCTGGAACTTACAGGCCAGTACTACGTATTGTGGGGGGGGCTACTTTGCTGCTAACGATTATTTGTGGGTGGGTTGCGAGACTAACTTAGGCACTGACCGGCAGAAGGTCAGGTGCCTGGTTAGTCTCCCTCCAAAAGGGGAGATATGTTACAAACTGCTATTTGTAACTGGCCCTTTAAATGGAAAATTGCCCTGCTTCCCTGGATTTTGGAGAAGCCTATTTGCCAGCCTCCTTCCACATGACTATGGCCCCTGGAAGATTGTGCCCCTGAGGACATATTGACTTTTATTGGGTGTGTATGGCCCTTTAAGAACCGTCTGGGGACATATTGTGACTTTGGTGAACAATGCCCCTTTAAGACTATGTCCCCAGACCTGTGAAATGACTTGTCCCTGGCTTTCTCCCACTTGGTTCAGTTTCATTGTGTGCCATTAAGTGCTATGTGACAGACCCTTCGGTCAGAACTACAGAGATAACTTTGTTCAGCTTCAAGAAGCATTCTAAATACAAGTTTGCTGGGATCAGCTCTAATTAAGTTTAGTGATAAACTTTCCCATTGTCTAATCAGACTTCTAGTAGTGATAAGGTGGACTGCATTGTTTTATTGTGTGTAAAATGTTATCTGCTGAAGTAATGTTGTGGCCTGTCAAAGGGAGTGTCTCTCTATCTAATATCAAATGTGTGATGGGGGATTTTATGCCTCCCCCTGAGAGTGTCCTGTTTGCATGTAACCTCAATAAAAAGCAGGCTGTGTGCTCCAGCACATCAGACCTATGTTGACCCTCTAACAAATATCAATGAGCTTTCTGCTATGAAAATTGCTCTAATAAAACTATCAATCATAGGCATGCGCTCTGAGTCAGGGGAAGCCCAGTAGAAGGTGGTAAACATCTTAATTGTGCAAATAGTAAGGAGCATAAATGTAGACACTATAATTTTTTTCTATATTAAAGGTAAGAAGAGCCCAACATGTTATATACGGAGGAAAGCTTTAGTCAGGACTCTGCAGACTGGGCAGAGACTGCTAAACTCTGCCGATACAGTAGTGCGGAGGATAGGTTACTCATCCCTTACCGCACTAAGAAAGAAATAAAGGGGGGGGGGGGCGGAGGAGAGGAGATTAGTATGACATGGTCCCTCAACTGCCAACCTGTGTAGTAGGTACGTAAACAATCTAATGTAAACGGACTTTAAAAGCATAAACATAGATACACAGAACACAGCGAAGTCCATGTAAATATTATGAGAAGTACGTAACTTTCTAGCATAGATACATAATAAAGGGCAGGAGCAATTAGTGGTGTAACACCAAATATCATAGGACATATTAAAGGTACCAAATAGTTTTAGGCAGTTAAGCATTTACACCTGTTACCACCAAATCTCCATTAGCGATACGCAAATTATATACAATAAGAGGAGTCAGTTACACAATCTGCACATTTTCAGATACTATTCATCATAAATGCAGATTTCTTGAATTCAACTACGATAAAGAGAGACTTTAAACATAAGTATATTTACTAAAAAGTGTTCCCTTGTCATGCTGTCCACAACAGAGGATGCAATACTAAATCAGCCTAGGTGCTTCATAAAAACATTGTATAACATTCAGTATCCTGACTCAAGTATGTTGTGAGATTTAAATCACCAGACATCGACATTAGCAAAGTCTTAATGTCCTGTAAGCTTAAATCCACGTCCAGTGTCTCTCTTCAACCCACTCCTTGCCTACAAGCTAGTGAGAAGGCTACACGTCCAAACTCTGCACAGCCTGCTAAGGCACTTTCAATCCGTGCTAGTCTCCTATGAAGGAGCGTGTGCGAGACCCAAAATGGCCGACCTGCACTGAATCCCTGCGCAGAGCAGCGCCAAATGCTTCTCTCCTGCATATCCACTGTGTGTCGTGTCCTCTCGGGCTCCACTGTGCCAGCCTCAGAACCAGGGGACCCAGCAGACATAGAACGGGTAACTCTGCCCTCAATAGATAATCTGATCTCGCTAGGCAGTAAATATAGGTTAGGGTGCATGTCCCTACATTTGACGGTTGGCTCCATAAGTTCCGCTGCTTCAGGCCCAGAACCAAGTCCGACAGAGCCCCTCTCCCCTGCTGTTGTTGCTCTATCAGAGTAGTCCCGGGCATGAACAGCCCGCATTTTTAATAGGAGATGATCGAATCTGGCCAGCATTACAGTCTCATACTCCTCAAACATGGCCTTTACTGCACTATATAAATCCCCCATCTTGAAGATTGTAAGGCTTCAAACAGTGCAGGTTAGTTTCTCTCAGGCAGCAGGGCCGATGTCCGTGTCTTAGGTGTGAATGGTCTCTATGGCCCCCGTGTCTCCAGGCTAATGTCGCTTATCCTCCGGCGGTGAGGGGTCAATTGCGGCAAGGAGTCACGTCCGCTCTGACATTCGCGGTCTGAAGGCCTAATGCTGGCGTGTTACCAGGACCCCGCAGATTCTATAAATCTCACACTCTGTGGGCTCCCCATACACAGCCTGCCTAGTCTCCCAGCTACGAGGGTGATCTGGGATAAATTTATATGCAATAATCTTGGTTTTTAGGTCTTTTATGTACTGTTATGGCAGGAGCTATGATAAAACACGTCTGTCCTGAAAGCTAGTTAGCTCCGCCCCCCGTAATCAGCTCTTTTACCTGTAAAAAAAAATACAAGCAATCCCCCCAACAGTAAAACCCACCACCCACACAAACAACCCCCCAAATAAAATACTATCTAAAAAAAACTAAGCTCCCCATTGCCCTGAAAAGGGCATTTGGATGGGCATTCCGCTTAACCCTTTAAGGACACAGCTTTCAGTTTGCTCAATTGTTTTATGACGGAAAAATTCCGTCATATGTCCTTAAGAGGTAAAAGGGCAGTTAGCTCTTTTGCCACCCAAAGTCCCTAACCTAAAAATAAAACACTAACCCCCTGAAGATCGACTTACCGGGAGACGTCTTCATCCAAGCCGGGCCAAAGTCCTCAACGAAGCCAGGAGAAGTCTTCATCCAAGCCGGGTGAAGTAATCCTCCAGACGGGCAGAAGTCTTCATCCAGATGGCATCTTCTATCTTCATCCATCCGGCGCGGAGCGGGTCCATCTTCAAGACATCCGTCGTGGAGCATCCTCTCCATCCGACGACTAAAGCTGAAATTCTATCAGCCAATCGGAATAAAGGTAGAAAAAATTAAGAATTAAGGTAGATGTTCAATCCTATTGGCTAATCAAATCAGCCAATAGGATTGAGCTTGCATTCTATTGGCTGATTGGAACAGCCAATAGAATGCGAGCTCAATCCTTTTGGCTGATTGGATCGAAATCTAAGGGACGCCATCTTGGATGATGTCACTTAAAGGTACCTTCATTCAGCTTTAGTCGTCGGATGAAGAGGATGCTCCGCGTCAGATGTCTTAAAGATGGACCCGCTCCGCGCCGGATGGATGAAGAGAGAAGATGCCGTCTGGATGAAGACTTCTGCCCGTCTGGAGGACCACTTCGCCCGGCTTGGATGAAGACTTCTCCCGGCTTCGTTGAGGACTTCGGCCCGGCTTGGATGAAGACGTCTTCCGGTAAGTCGATCTTCAGGGGTTTAGTGTTAGGTTTTTTTAAGGGTGTATTGGGTGGGTTTTATTTTTAGGTTAGGGACTTTGGGCGGCAAAAGAGCTAACTTCCCTTTTAAGGGCAATGCCCATCCAAATGCCCTTTTCAGGGCAATGAGGAGCTTAGGTTTTTTTTAGATAGTATTTTATTTGGGGGGTTGATTGAGTGGGTGGTGGGTTTTACTGTTGGGGGGGTTGTTTGTATTTTTTTTTTACAGGTAAAAGAGTTGATTACTTTAGGGCAATGCCCCGCAAAAGTCCCTTTTAAGGGCTATTGGTAGTTTAGTTTAGATTAGGGTTTTTTTATTTTGGGGGCGGGCTTTTTTATTTTAATAGGGCTATTAGATTAGGTGTAATTAGTTTAAATATCTGTAATTTGTTTATTATTTTCTGTAATTTAGTGGGGGGGTTTTGTACTTTAATTTAATTTAGGTAATTGTATTTAATTTATTTAATTATAGTGTAGTGTATATAGTGTAGTGTAGTGTTAGGTGTTAGTGTAACTTATGTTAGGTTTTATTTTACAGGTCAATTTGTATTTATTTTAGCTAGGTAGTTATTAAATAGTTAATAACTATTTAATAACTATTCTACCTAGTTAAAATAAATACAAACTTGTCTGTAAATTAAAAATAAACCCTAAGATAGCTACAATGTAACTATTAGTTATATTGTAGCTAGCTTAGGGTTTATTTTATATGTAAGTATTTAGTTTTAAATAGGAATAATTTAGTTAATGATAGGAATATGTATTTAGATTTATTGTAATTATATTTAAGCTACGGGGTATTAGGGTTAGACTTAGGTTTAGGGGTTAATAACTTTAATATAGTGGCAGCGACGTTGGGGGCGGCAGATTAGGGGTTAAAAAGTGTAGGTAGGTTGTGGCGACATTGGGGGTGGCAGATTAGGGGTTAATAAATAGTATGTAGGTGTCGGCGATGTTGGGAGCAGCAGATTAGGGGTTCATAAATATAATGTAGGTGGTGGCGGTGTCCGGAGCAGCAGATTAGGGGTTAAAAATTTTATTATAGTGTTTGCAATGTGGGAGGGCCTCGGTTTAGGGGTTAATAGGTAGTTTATGGGTGTTAGTGTACTTTTTAGCACTTTAGTTATGAGTTTTATGTTATGGCGTTGTACCATAAAACTCATAACTACTGACTTTTAAATGCGTTAGGGATCTTGACAGGGTAGGCTGTACCGCTCACTTTTTGGCCTCCCAGGACAGACTTGTGATACCGGCGCTATGGAAGTCCCATAGAAAAAAGACTTTACAAAGTTTATGTAAGTCATTTTGCGGTAAGGCCAAAGAAGTGTGCGGTACACCTAAACCTTCAAGACTCGTAAAACCAGCGGGCGTCAAAGAGCAGCATTAGGAGCTCTTAACGCTGCTTTATTACCCTAACGCACAACTCGTAATCTAGCCGTATGTTTTTTCAGGTTCCTTTACTCTGAAATGTGTAACATTTCTGGGACTAAGGTCTGAGGAAGGGGATACTTAATCCCCGAAACGTTACACTTTTCACAGTAAAGGAACCTGAAAAAATCCAGAGAATGCAAGTTTGTGATTTATATATATATATATATATATGTATGTTTATTTATGTGTGTGTATATATATGTATGTTTATTTATGTGTGTGTGTGTTGTTATTTTGATATCTAAATCTCTGGACTAACACGTATATATATATATATATATATATATATATATATATATATATATATATATATATATATATATATATATATATATATATATACGTGTTAGTCCAGAGATTTAGATATCAAAATAACAAGAGTATTGCATTGTGCAATGATACTATTTTATTGGACTAACTATACATTTATAAGTTGACAAGCTTTGGGAAGAGTTCCTTCCTTTATCAAGTCTGAAGCAATACTGACCTATTCAATGGAATTTACAGATTATATTTTAAAACAGAGAATAGCTAAGAAGACAGAAAGTGCAGGGAGAGGAGGAGGTGTCGTAAAAATCATGAGGGGGGCTTAGGTAACAGGCAGACAGTGTCCAGTGTAGGAGAACAGACAGGGGAAATATATAGCTATACATAGAGCATATACTGACATAAAGTTATATATCAACATTGAATCAATATCTATAAAGATGTGAAATTGTATATACAGGGGGAATACAAAAGTTAAAAAAGACAAAAGTGTGGACATAGGCTTACCTGTGTACCTATGTATAAAGAATGTGGAATATACAATGTAATTGACTAAATGAAAGTACATTATCAAAAAATTTTGTAATGTACTTTCATTTAGTCAATTACATTGTATATTCCACATTCTTTATACATAGGTACACAGGTAAGCCTATGTCCACACTTTTGTCTTTTTTTATTTTTGTATTCCCCCTGTATATACAATTTCACATCTTTATAGATATTGATTCAATGTTGATATATAACTTTATGTCAGTATATGCTCTATGTAAAGCTATATATTTCCCCTGTCTGTTCTCCTACACTGGACACTGTCTGCCTGTTACCTAAGCCCCCCTCATGATTTTTACGACACCTCCTTCTCTCCCTGAACTTTCTGTCTTCTGTGTCTGTAAATTCCATTGAATATATATATATATATATAGAGAGAGAATATTTTTTTTTAATATTCTTAAGGTGCTACATCGGCACCATTGGTGCAGACCCTGAAAAAAGTTACAGCAAAGAGATAGATGCCACAAAAGGGATATGATAAGCCCAAATGTCAGAGCCAGGGAAATCAGCACTCTTAAATTCGTACAAAAAAATATATTTATTTAATGGTCAGAAAAAAAATCCAGTGAAGGGGTAGCATTAGGAGCAGCATACAAGATACCATCACATGATACATATGCCCCCAAATAGCTACTGCAGTAAATATACAGTAAATATACAGTGACAACAAACACCCAAAACTAAACTAAAAACAGTATTATATTAAAATATATATAATAGTATGTAGTATAGTGTGTATATATATATATATATATATATATATATATATATATATATATATATATATAATAGTACAGAGGACCAGTCCTCGTTTCAGGGGTGGCGCCTGTGAATCCAAACATATATATATATATATATATATATATATATATATATATATATATATATATATATACACAGTGGTACACAAGTATTAGTGGCAAGTCAGGCCAGAGGTAGATTAGCTACACCTTAGCACAGACTGACAACACCCTGCTGCACACAAAACCCCCAAGCAGAAAAGCTTTTGGAGGCCAGACCTCGGCAGGTATGTTATGGGATCTATGTCATCCGTGTTAGGGAGCGCTAGAGACAGAGCTGATACGTACTGGTATGCAAGATATATGGAAACAAATGGTAATGTGGAGTTGATCATATAGATACATATAAAAACAAATCAAGAGAGAAAAGTGAGCACATTTGCAAAGTTCAACCGCGTTTCTTGGAGAGGACATAGATGCTCAGTTTCGGATGCTATAAGAGGCACGCTGTTTCCTTGGTCAGACCCGTATCATCAACCGGTCGACAATTTCTTATATAGCAGAGACATCATTCAGTTCCAAGTAAGTATAAATGCTACTATAGTAGCTGATCAGCTCAAGCAACAGTGCTTAGCTTCCAATTGCCAAAGTATTCTGTATACGAACATCTGTCAAGCGTCTTTTAGACCGTCAGCTTATGGGTTCAGCACCTTCACAGACACAAGATCAGTCCTCCAATGCCTACACGCGTTTCACCACCACATAACAGAACTCAATAGGGCTTCCTCAGGAATGATTGTACACTCCCACATGCTGATCTTTTAAGCCAATTCTGTATGACCGCCCATGGAACAGGTAAAAATGATACATTGTAGTGTGTTGGGTTTTTCGATCATATTGTTTCTTAACATTGTATCCACTGATTTGCATATTTCATAGTTTTTACAAGCATACATTATTTACAACTAAAAGGTTCAAACATTACGTCAGATTTAAGCAGAGCATTTTAGATTTCACTGTGTCAGATGGGTAGATTCAAAACAATAAAGACAATAGAGAACTGGTAAACATCCTCTCTAGTATCATCTTACACAATGGTATAGTGGATAGCCTATATATCCAACCACATTCCTTTTGTAATAGGCATTTATCCTGGTCTCCCCCTCTGCCATTAGTTATGCCTATATCAATGCCAGTGAACCTCAGACACTCAGGATTGTGCCCCTTTTAAGGGCAATGCAATAGAGCTAAATGCCCTTTTTAGGGCAATGCTCATACAAATGCCCTTTCCAGGGCAATGGGTAGCTTAGGTTTTTTAGATAGGCTTTTTATTTTGGGGGGTTGGTTGGGTGGTGGGTTTTACTGTTGGGGGGTCTTTGTAGTTTTTTTTGCAGGTAATAGAGCTGTTAAACTTAGGGCAATGCCCTACAAAAGGCACTTTTAAGGGCTATTGGTAGTTTATTGTAGGCTAGGTTTTTTTTTAATTTTGGGTGGGCTTTTTTATTTTGATAGGGCTATTAGATTAGGTGTAATTCTTTTTTATTTTTTATCATTTGTTTGTTATTTTTTGTAATGTATTTTTTTTATTTTGGGGGTGGGGTTTTATTTTTAGATTAGGGCTTGGGCATTTCACAATAGAGCTGAATGCCCTTTTAAGGGCAAAGCAAAAGAGCTAAATGCCCTTTTAAGGGCAGTACCCATACAAATGCCCTTTTCAGGTTAATGGTTAGCTTAGGTTTTACTTTATTTTCATTTTGGGGGTTTGTATACTGTTAGGGGGTGTTTTATTTTTTTTTAAGCAAAAGAGCTGTTAAACTTATGGCAATGCCCTACAAAGGCCCTTTTAAGGGCCCACAAAAGGCCTTTTTAAGGGCCCACAAAAGGCCCTTTTAAGGGCCCTTGGTAGTTTATTCTAGATTAGGCTTTTTTATTTTGGGGTGGACTTTTTTTTTAAAGGGTATTAGAATAGGAATAATTTCTATTATTTTTGATCATTTTGTTTGTTATTTTTTTTGTAATGGTAGTTTTTTTTTAAATTTTTTGTTATTTTAGTATTTTTTATTTCTTGTAATGTTAAAGGGACAGTCAACACCAGAATTTTTGTTGTTTTAAAAGATAGATAATCCCTTTATTACCCATTCTCCAGTTTTGCATAACCAACACAGTTATAATAATATACTTTTTACCTCTGTGATTAACTTGTATCTAAGCATCTTCTGACAGCCCCCTGATCACATGACATTTTATTTATTATCTATTGACTTTCATTTTAGCCAATTAGTGCAGTGTCTGCCACAATCCACGGGCGTGCTCACAATGTTATCTATAGGGTTTACCTGAACTAGCTCTCCCCTGCTGTGAAAAGCAAATACAAAGTCATGTGATTAGAGGCGGCCTTCAAGGGCTTAGAAATTATCATATGAGCCTTCCTAGGTCAAGCTTTCAAATAAGAATACCAAAAGAACAAAGCAAAATTGGTGATAAAAGTAAATTGGAAAATTGTTTAAAATTACATGCCCTATTTGAAACATGAAAGTTTTTTTTTTGGACTTAACTGTCCCTTTAAGTTTTAGTGTTAAGCAGGTTCAAGTTTTATTTCACAGGTAACTTTGTATTTATTTTAACTAGTTAGTAAATAGTTAATAACTATTTACTAACTAGTCTACCTAGTTAAAATAAATACAAACTTACCTGTGAAATAAAAATAAAACCTAAGCTAGCTACAATATAATTATTAGTTATATTGTAGCTAGCTTAGGTTTGATTTTACAGGTAAGTTTGTATTTAGTTTTAAATAGGAATTACTTAGTTAATAATTGTAAGTTTAATTTAGCTCTATTTTAATTATGTTAAAGTTAGGGGGTGTTAGGGTTATGCTTAGGGTTACGTTATGTTTAGGTTTAGGAGTTAATATAGTTTTATTTAGCTTGTTGGGATGTGGGGGGCTGGCGGTTTAGGGGTTAATAGATTTATTTTGTGGTAGTGATGTGGGAGGCCAGAGGTTTAGGGGTTAATAACTATTTAGTTTTGGTGAAATAGGGGTTAATAGATTTATTATAGTGTGGGCGATATTGGGGTGCAGGGGAATAGGGGTTAATAACTTTAGTATAGTGGCGGAGACATTGGGAGCGGCAGATTAGGGGTTAATCGTTTTATTTAGGTGGCGGAGACATCGAGAGCGGCAGATTAGGGGTTAATAACTGAATGTAGGGGGCGGCGATGTTGGGGTTAATAACTATATAGGTGGTGGCGATGTTGGGGCGGCAGGTTAGGGGTTAATAACATTATTTAGGTGGCAGCGATATTGTGAGCAGCAGATTAGGGGTTAATAACATTATGTAGGTGGCGGCGATGTTGGGGGTGGCAGATTAGGGGTGTATTTCGAAGTGGAGTTTATGTTAGGGTTTTAACATTACTTTTATTTTCCCCATAGATATCAATGGGGCTGCTTTACGGAGCAGTTAGCTTTTTTTTTAGCCCGCTCTCCCCATTGATGTCTATGGGAAAAGCGTGCACGAGCACGTCAAAGCATCGCTTGTTTTTGGTGCGGTATGGAGCTCAACGCCACCATATCGCCCGCACAAGCCTGCTTTTTAAAAACTTGTAATGGCATCGCTATAGGGGTTTAAATAACGCCGCTTTTGTTGCGGTCATTAAAATCCCTATAGCGCTCATAACTCGTAATCTAGCTGATTATTAGTTACATAAAGCTTAAATAAAAATGTTTTACACACAATGGCACCAATGTCTCCTACACCCCCTGCAAGACATCAGCCTTTAATTTTGGTTCTGCAATATAGAGTTTAAAGGGATAGTGCATGCAGTTTTAAGCAACTTTCTATTTTACTCCTATTATCAAATTTTCTTCATTCTCTTGGTATCTTTACTTGAAAAGCAAGAATGTAAGTTTAGATGCCGGCCCATTTTTGGTGAACAACCTGGGTTGTTCTTGCTGATTGATGGATAAATTCACTACCAATGAACAAGTGCTGTCCAGGGTTCTTAACCAAAAATTGACTATCTCCTTAGCTTAGATGCCTTCTTTTTCAAATAAAGATAGCAAGAGAATGAAGAAAAATTGATAATAGGAGTAAATTAGAAAGTTACTTAAAAGTGCATACTCTATCTGAATCACGAAAGAAAAAAATGGTTTAGTATCCCTTTAATAATTACACAATGTGTTGCAAAACTAACCATAAAGCCTGATGTGCTGCAGAAAATGAAGGTATTTGTGGCAGTCAGAAAAATAAATAATAAAGACTAAGGGGCCGAATTATCAAGCTCTGAATGGAGCTTGATGCCCCTGTTCCCGCACAAGCCTTCAGGCTCGCCGGACGCAGTAGTTATGAAGCAGCGATCTAAAGACCGCTGCTCCATAACTTGTCCACTGTCTTCAATCCGCCCGATCCTATACGATTGTGCTGATTGACATCCCCTGCTAACGGCCAATTGGCTGCGAATCTGCAGGGGGCGGCATTGCACAAGCAGTTCACCAGAACTGCTTGTGCAATGATAAATGCCAACAGCGTATGCTGTCAGCATTTATCGATGTGCAGCGGACATGATACGCTACATTGTATCATGTCTGTCCGCACTTTAGTAAATTCGCCTCTTAGTTATTTCCCCCCACATACTGCTGACCACTGCAGTGTAATATAAAAGTGTATGGACACCAAGATCTTTTTTTTTTTTTTTTTTTTTTTTTTTTTTTTTTTTTTTACAGATTGTCACCAATTCTGACACATGCTCTCAAAAAGGTTCATCCACATATATATACAAACAGCACCAATTTAATGTGTTGGCTTACAGTACCATTAACTCATATACCACTTCAATTTTTTTTATTACACAGATATCCGAGATTTAACCCATTGGATACAAGTAATACGCACACAGTGTAGTTGGTTGACCATTTGGCTGTGCTCAGATGCTGCCATACATTCATACGTAAGTTCATATATTCTCAAAATGAAGCGACTCACCCGTCTGTAAAACTAGAATTTTTATTAGTTTAAGATCCAATTTTAATTTTTATTGAATCTTTTTTTACTTTTTTGAAAGGTGAACTGACACTAAGGACTAGATTACATGTGGAGCACTAATTAATCGCACACCCTTAAAGTGGCAAATTAGCCCATTTACGGGCGCGCATAACCATCCATAACAAAATTAATTTTCTAAATGTCCACTAATTGCCCTAAAAATACAGTGAAGTGTAGTTTGTTAAAATAAAAAAAGAGTAGCATTTAAAAAAAAAGTAATAATAATAACTGCATGAAGCAGTTATGAGGGGTTAAAGGGAGCGGGCCTGGGGTGCTAGAAAAAAAACGCACTGAAAAGTACATTGCGGTCTACTGGGAACTGTGTGTTCTCTATAACTATGTATGTATGTATATGTTTATATACATATATATTTTTGTGTTAATATGTGTATATATGTGTAAGTGGGCGTGGCCAAACGGGGACTCCACAGCTAGGAATAGCCACCTGGTGTATGTGATCTCCCTATTTTGATACTGGATTAGTTTGATATTAGACTAAATGACCATTTTGCACTCATTTTGTTAATTACCCCTAAGATCTATGCTCTAGGGCAGTGTTTCCCAACCGCTATCCTCAAGTACCCCCAACAGGCCTGGTTTTCATTATAGCTGAACCAGTGCACAGGTGAAGTAATCAGCTGATCAGTAACCAACCTGCTCTCATCCATCAGCTGATTATTATTATTTTTTTTATTTTTTTTTAAGATTTAAATATTTTTATTGAGAAACAGTGAAATAAGTGTACATATCTTTAGGAGACACAGCTCCAATTTGTCAAAACAAGTCTTAGAAATATAACAGACAATCAATTGCGTCAAAATTAAAGAAACAGTTTCACTTAAGGAAAAATGCTGAGTTTGTCTTATCAAACCTTTAAGCATGGATGATAAGCTTGAAAGTAAGGAGAGGGTATCATAACCACTAAGTGTCAAGAAACCTTATGTAGAAGAGGGGTAATAAGAGGGGGGGATTGAGGAAGGGGGGGTCTGAGGGGAGAAAAAGAAGGGGGTAGTCGAAGCGTGGTCGCAGCCATGTTAAATGGGAAATAGACGAGGGGAGGGTACAGTCAAAAAGCTAAGCGTCCTGGGCGGCTGCGTTGGGTTTCCAGTCTGTGTTGTGAATCTCTTTCCAGTCTGCCCATACCAGCTCAAACAGATCAGATTTATTCAATTTATAAAAGATATCCTTATCAGCTGATTATTTAACCTGTGCTCTAGTTCAGCTATAATGAAAACCAAGACTGTTGGGGGTACTTGAGGACTGCGGTTGGGAAACACTGCACTAGGGTGATACTACAAGAAGATTTTGTGGTGGATTTTATCCAGACGCATATACGCAGTGGGGGCAGGTCTTTCCTCTTCTCTCCCTCTCCTGAGAGAGGATTGAGGTAAGGTTTAGTTAGTACCCCCTTTTCAGCCATTCCCTCTGTGTTTTTCTCCAGGGACGTTCTTTCATGGGACTGTACAGGGAGTGCAGAATTATTAGGCAAATGAGTATTTTGACCACATCATCCTCTTTATGCATGTTGTCTTACTCCAAGCTGTATAGGCTCGAAAGCCTACTACCAATTAAGCATATTAGGTGATGTGCATCTCTGTAATGAGAAGGGGTGTGGTCTAATGACATCAACACCCTATATCAGGTGTGCATAATTAGGCAACTTCCTTTCCTTTGGCAAAATGGGTCAAAAGAAGGACTTGACAGGCTCAGAAAAGTCAAAAATAGTGAGATATCTTGCCGAGGGATGCAGCACTCTTAAAATTGCAAAGCTTCTGAAGCGTGATCATCGAACAATCAAGCGTTTCATTCAAAATAGTCAACAGGGTCGTAAGAAGCGTGTGGAAAAACCAAGGCGCAAAATAACTGCCCATGAACTGAGAAAAGTCAAGCGTGCAGCTGCCAAGATGCCACTTCCCACCAGTTTGGTCATATTTCAGAGCTGCAACATCACTGGAGTGCCCAAAAGCACAAGGTGTGCAATACTCAGAGACATGGCCAAGGTAAGAAAGGCTGAAAGACGACCACCACTGAACAAGACACACAAGCTGAAACGTCAAGACTGGGGCAAGAAATATCTCAAGACTGATTTTTCTAAGGTTTTATGGACTGATGAAATGAGAGTGAGTCTTGATGGGCCAGATGGATGGGCCCGTGGCTGGATTGGTAAAGGGCAGAGAGCTCCAGTCCGACTCAGACGCCAGCAAGGTGGAGGTGGAGTACTGGTTTGGGCTGGTATCATCAAAGATGAGCTTGTGGGGCCTTTTCGGGTTGAGGATGGAGTCAAGCTCAACTCCCAGTCCTACTGCCAGTTTCTGGAAGACAGCTACTTCAAGCAGTGGTACAGGAAGAAGTCTGCATCCTTCAAGAAAAACATGATTTTCATGCAGGACAATGCTCCATCACACGCGTCCAAGTACTCCACAGCGTGGCTGGCAAGAAAGGGTATAAAAGAAGAAAATCTAATGACATGGCCTCCTTGTTCACCTGATCTGAACCCCATTGAGAACCTGTGGTCCATCATCAAATGTGAGATTTACAAGGAGGGAAAACAGTACACCTCTCTGAACAGTGTCTGGGAGGCTGTGGTTGCTGCTGCACGCAATGTTGATGGTGAACAGATCAAAACACTGACAGAATCCATGGATGGCAGGCTTTTGAGTGTCCTTGCAAAGAAAGGTGGCTATATTGGTCACTGATTTGTTTTTGTTTTGTTTTTGAATGTCAGAAATGTATATTTGTGAATGTTGAGATGTTATATTGGTTTCACTGGTAAAAATAAATAATTGAAATGGGTATATATTTGTTTTTTGTTAAGTTGCCTAATAATTATGCACAGTAATAGTCACCTGCACACACAGATATCCCCCTAAAATAGCTATAACTAAAAACAAACTAAAAACTACTTCCAAAACTATTCAGCTTTGATATTAATGAGTTTTTTGGGTTCATTGAGAACATGGTTGTTGTTCAATAATAAAATTAATCCTCAAAAATACAACTTGCCTAATAATTCTGCACTCCCTGTATATACATATCGTTGTTTTATAATTTTCACAGAGAAGCAGACTTTGGAACTTTTTATTGTCATTTCTTGGTTTAGGCCATAAAGTTTTCTGTGTTTTACACAAATATATATGTATACATTTAAATTTGCTGCCCATCGCTGCACAACTTACCCTCTTTGCTGCACTAGGTAAGACACAGCATGAGAACAAGGCTCCCATTGGAGCCTATCGGCTAGATTTAGAGTTCTGCGGCCAAAGGGGTGCGTTAGCTACGCATGCTTTCCCCCCCCCGCACCTTTTAAACAACGCTGGTATTTAGAGTTCACAGAAGGGCTGCGTTAGGCTCCAAAAAAGGGAGCGTAGAGCATATTTACCGCCACTGCAACTCTCGATACCAGCGTTGCTTACGGACGCGGCCAGCTTCAAAAACGTGCTCGTGCACGATTTCCCCATAGGAAACAATGGGGCATTTTGAGCTGAAAAACACCTGCAAAAAAAGCAGCGTTAAGCTCCTAACGCAGCCCCATTGTTTCCTATGGGGAAACAGTTCCTAAGTCTGCACCTAACACCCTAACATGTACCCCGAGTCTAAACACCCCTAACCTTACACTTATTAACCCCTAATCTGCCGCTCCGTACACCGCCGCAACCTACGTTATCCCTATGTACCCCTAATCTGCTGCCCCTAACACCGCCGACCCCTATATGATATTTATTAACCCCTAATCTGCCGCCCACGCTATCGCTAACCCCTGCATATTATTATTAACCCCTAATCTGCCGCTCCGTATACCGCCGCAACCTACGTTATCCCTATGTACCCCTAATCTGCTGCCCCTAACACCGCCGACCCCTATATTATATTTATTAACCCCTAATCTGCCGCCCCCAACGTTGCCTCCACCTACCTACAATAATTAACCCCTAATCTGCCGACCGGATCTCACCGCTACTCTAATAAATGTATTAACCCCTAAAGCTAAGTCTAACCCTAACACCCCCCTAAGTTAAATATAATTTAAATCTAACGAAATAAATTAACTCTTATTAAATAAATTATTCCTATTTAAAGCTAAATACTTACCTGTAAAATAAACCCTAATATAGCTACAATATAAATTATAATTATATTGTAGCTATTTTAGGATTAATATTTATTTTACAGGCAACTTTGTAATTATTTTAACCAGGTACAATAGCTATTAAATAGTTAATAACTATTTAATAGTTACCTAGTTAAAATAATTACAAAATTACCTGTAAAATAAATCCTAACCTAAGTTACAATTAAACCTAACACTACAATATCAATAAATTAATTAAATACAATACCTGCAAATAAATACAATTAAATAAACTAACTAAAGTACAAAAAATAAAAAAGAACTAAGTTACAAGAAATAAAAAAATATTTACAAAGATTAGAAAAATATTACAGCAATTTTAAACTAATTACGCCTACTCTAAGCCCCCTAATAAAATTAAAAAAAAACCCACAATAAAAAAATGCCCTACCCTATTCTAAAATTAAAATAGAAAAGCTCTTTTACCTTACCAGCCCTTAAAAGGGCCCTTTGCGGGGCATGCCCCAAAGAATTCAGCTCTTTTGCCTGTAAAAAAAAACATACAATACCCCCCCCAACATTACAACCCACCACCCACATACCCCTAATCTAACCCAAACCCCCCTTAAATAAACCTAACACTAAGCCCCTGAAGATCTCCCTACCTTGTCTTCATCACACCGGGTCCCGATCTGTCCAGAAGAGCCTCCGAAATCTTCATCCAAGCCCAAGCGGGGGCTGAAGAGTGACGTCCATCCTCCGGCTGAAGTCTGGATCCAAGCGGCGGCTAAAGAATTCCATCTTCGGGCAGAAGTCTTCATCCTATCCGGGCAGAAGAGTTGATCCGGACCGGCAAACATCTTCATCCAAGCCGCATCTTCTATGTTTTTCCATCCGATGACGACCGGCTCCATCTTGAAGACCTCCGGCGCGGATCCATCCTCTTCTTGCGATGTCCTAAGTCCGAATGAAGGTTCCTTTAAATGACGTCATCCAAGATGGCGTCCCTCGAATTCCGATTGGCTGTTAGGATTCTATCAGCCAATCGTAATTAAGGTAGGACAATTCTGATTGGCTGATGGAATCAGCCAATCAGAATCAAGTTCAATCCGATTGGCTGATCCGATCAGCCAATCAGATTGAGCTCGCATTCTATTGGATGTTCCGATCAGCCAATAGAATGCAAGCTCAATCTGATTGGCTGATCGGATCAGCCAATCGGATTGAACTTGATTCTGATTGGCTGATTCCATCAGCCAATCAGAATTTTCTTACCTTAATTCCGATTGGCTGATAGAATCCTATCAGCCAATCGGAATTCGAGGGACGCCATCTTGGATGACGTCCCTTAAAGGAACCGTCATTCGTCGGGAAGTCGTCGGTGAAGATGGATGTTCCGCGTCCGCGGGATGACCATGGATCCGGAAGAAAGAAGATTGAAGATGCCGCTTGATAGAAGACTTCAGCCCGATCATGGACCTCTTCAGCTCCCGCTTGGATGAAGACTTCAGTCGGATCATGGACATCTTCAGCCCCCCGCTTGGGCTTGGATCAAGACATCGGAGGAGCTCTTCTGGATCGATCGGTGAACCCGGCGTGGTGAAGACAAGGTAGGGAGATCTTCAGGGGCTTAGTGTTAGGTTTATTTAAGGGGGGTTTGGGTTAGATTAGGGGTATGTGGGTGGTGGGTTGTAATGTTGGGGGGGTTTATTGTATTTTTTTTTTTTACAGGCAAAAGAGCTGAATTCTTTGGGGCATGCCCCGCAAAGGGCCCTTTTCAGGGCTGGTAAGGTAAAAGAGCTTTTCTATTTTAATTTTAGAATAGGGTAGGGCATTTTTTTATTTTGGGGGTCTTTGTTATTTTATTAGGGGGCTTAGAGTAGGTGTAATTAGTTTAAAATTGTTGTAATATTTTTCTAATGTTTGTAAATATTTTTTTATTTTTTGTAACTTAGTTCTTTTTTATTTTTTGTACTTTAGTTAGTTTATTTAATTGTATTTATTTGTAGGTATTGTATTTAATTAATTTATTGATAGTGTAGTGTTAGGTTTAATTGTAGATAATTGTAGGTATTTTATGTAATTAATTTATTGATAGTGTAGTGTTAGGTTTAATTGTAACTTAGGTTAGGATTTATTTTACAGGTAATTTTGTAATTATTTTAAATAGGTAGCTATTAAATATTAAATGACTATTTAATAGCTATTGTACCTGGTTAAAATAAATACAAAGTTGCCTGTAAAATAAATATTAATCCTAAAATAGCTACAATATAATTATTATTTATATTGTAGCTATATTAGGGTTTATTTTACAGGTAAGTATTTAGCTTTAAATAGGAATAATTTATTTAATAAGAGTTAATTTATTTCGTTAGATAAAAATTATATTTAACTTAGGGGGGTGTTAGGGTTAGGGTTAGAATTAGCTTTAGGGGTTAAAAATAGTAGCGGTGAGCTCTGGTCGGCAGATTAGGGGTTAATGCTTGAAGTTAGGTGTCGGCGATGTTAGGGAGGGCAGATTAGGGGTTAATACTATTTATTATAGGGTTATTGAGGCGGGAGTGAGGCGGATTAGGGGTTAATACATTTATTATAGTAGCGGTGCGGTCCGGTCGGCAGATTAGGGGTTAATAAGTGTAGGTAGGTGGCGGCGACATTGGGGGCGGCAGATTAGGGGTTAATAAATATTATGTAGGTGTCGGCGGTATTAGGGGCAGCAGATTAGGGGTACATAGGGATAACGTAGGTGGCGGCGGTGTGCGGTCGGCAGTTTAGGGGTTAAAATTTTTTATTAGAGTGGCAGCGATGTCGGGGGGCCTTGGTTTAGGGGTACATAGGTAGTTTATGGGTGTTAGTGTACTTTAGAGCACAGTAGTTAAGAGCTTTATAAACCGGCGTTAGCCCAGAAAGCTCTTAACTACTGACTTTTTTCTGCGGCTGGAGTTTTGTCGTTAGATTTCTAACGCTCACTTCAGCCACGACTCTAAATACCGGCGTTAGAAAGATCCCATTGAAAAGATAGGATACGCAATTGACGTAAGGGGATCTGCGGTATGGAAAAGTCGCGGCTGGAAAGTAAGCATTAGACCCTTTCCTGACTGACTCTAAATACCAGCGGTAGCCCAAAACCAGCGTTAGGAGCCTCTAACGCTGGTTTTCACGGCTACCGCCAAACTCTAAATCTAGCTGTATGAAAGCACACTGTTGTGAGCCCAATGCTTCCCTGTTATGCGAATGCAAGGTCACGTTCGCATTGCACCTAACTTGTAATACCAGCGCACATTTGAGTGCACTTGTATTACATAGTGGCGTGCAAAAATTGCACTTGCGGAAACAATATTTTGTGCTCCACTTGTAATCTGGCCCTAAATGTGTTATCATAAACTATTTAGGAAACAATAACTCCTCTACTCTTTGTCATGTACGTTATAGAAAAAAAAAAGTAAAAATATCTATTTTTAACATATTTGAGTGTTAACTAAAGCTGGTTTCTAGAAGTGTTTGGTCTGTTGAAAAAAATAATAATCATATTTTGGTGGGTTAATCAAACAAAACAACAAATTGATGATTAAATGCAAAGATAAACAAATGGTTAGAAACCGCTTCAACACAGGGTGTCAAATGGAAGAGAAATAAAGAGTTAAATATACTCAATTATTGACATAAAATATTTATTGTTAGAACAGTTTATTTATGTATTGATTTTTTTTATAATCACTGATTTCTGTTGGATAATTCAGTTTTATTTGCTTTAATCCCTTTCTGACCAAACGCAGTGATTCCTAAATTATGGTCTGTGTATGATGCTCAGATACAGGTGTTGGTCACACATAATTCACACTATTTCACCCATGACAATGAACTGTACTTAAAACCCTCTCTCTCTCTCATCTCTGTGTTTAGGCTCCTGTTACTGTGAAGATCAGGTACAATACACATCACTGCATTTGCCAGTAAAGGAGAAGCATTATAAGAATATCTGACAAATTCAGTTGCTGAACAAGAAAATGTCGGACAAGACTGAGAACCAAACCTCAGACCTTCCTGATGCACACGGAGGTAAGCAGGATGTCACATGTATGTCGCCTGGTTTTGTCATCAGAATGGGGTCATATTTACAGTTAGGGCTGCCAGCTTTACCCCAGATACTTGACAACCTAATCTATAAGTGACTGGGCACGACTAGTAGGTGGGATCACACAAATATGAGAACATACCTTAATGTTTTTCATAAATCAGCAGTTATTTTATCCTCTTGGCTGCCAGTAAACACAACAATGATTTTACTTCTTTGGTCCCAGGATCATGTACAAAATGTAGAGTAGGATTTTTACACCCCCAGACTTTAAAAAAAACAAAAAAAAAACCCACAAGACATAAAGTAGTATGTGTGAAATATCACTTCTTTCTTTTTGTAAATTACACATACATGGAGCTCCAAATCAGGGGTTTGATAAGGTTTATAGGCACAGAGCTGTGCGTTTACTATAATGTGTATGTGGTGTTTTTGGCCACATACAGGGAGCACTAAATCAGGGGTTTGATAAGGTTTATAGGCACAGAGCTGTGTAGTTACTATAATGTGTATGTGGTGTTGTTGGTCACATACAGGGAGCACTAAATCAGGGGTTTAATAAGGTTTATAGACACAGAACTGTGTAGTTATTATAATGTGTATGTGATGTTGTTGGCCTCATACATGGAGCACTAAATCAGAGGTTTAATAAAATTTATAGGCCCAGAGCTGTGTAGTTACTATAATGTTTATATGGTGTTGTTGGTCACATACAGGGAGCACTAAATCAGGGGTTTAATAAGGTTTATAGACACAGAGCTGTGCAGTTCCTATAATGTGTATGTGGTGTTGTTGGTCACATACAAGAGCACTACTTCAAGGGTTTAATAAGGTTTATAGACACAGAGCTGTGTAGTTACTATAATGTGTATGTGGTCTTGTTGGTCACATACAGGAAGAAGTAAATCAGGGGTTTATTAAGGTTTATAGACACAGAGCTTTGTAGTTACTATAATGTGTATGTGGTGTTGTTGTTCACATATAGGGAGCACTTAATTAGGGGTTTAATAAAGTTTATAGGCACAGCTGTGCAGTTTTATAATGTGTATGTGGTGTTGGTCACATACAGGGAGCACTTAATCAGGGGTTTAATAAGGTTTATAGGTACAGCTGCGTAGTCACTATAATGTGTATGTGGTGTTGTCGGTCACATACAGGAGCACTAAATTTAGAGGTTTAATAAGGTTTATAGGCACAGAGCTGTGCAGTTACTATAATGTGTATGTGGTGTTGTTGGTCACATACAGGTAGCACTAAATCAGGGGTTTAATATGGTTTATAGGCACAGAGTTGTGTAGTTACTATGTCTATATAGATTTGTTTGTCACATACATGGAGCACTAAATCAGGGGTTTAATAAGGTTTATAGGCACCGAGCTGCGTAGTTACTATAATGTGTATGTGGTGTTGTTAGTCACATACTGGGAGCACAAAATCGGGGGTTTAATAAGGTTTATAGGCACAGAGCTGTGTAGTTATTATGAGGTTAATGTGGTGTTGTTGGTCACATACAGGGAACACTAAATCAGTGGTTTAATAAGGTTTATAGGGGGGCGGTGGGCGCGTCCATGCACTGACGCAACATGCGACCGAGGTTGTCGGAACTACCAGACGACGGCCGCCTCATGAACACTCCAGGAAGACCTGGATGTAAGGGTTTCTAAGTATCCACAGTGGGATCCCTTCAGTGGGACGGGAACGCAAGGATTGGGCATCGTTACCCTAAGCGTTCACCGAGAAGCTGTTCAACGGCGAAGAGCGGCAAAAAGTAAACATCAAACTAGCGTTTTCGCATGGACGCCAGAGTTTCCTCTCGCAGCATTTGGGCTGCCAGTGAGGTATTGGCGGGCCCCCGCGCTGATCTCACATAGATAGATCACGCCGTCATGACACGTGGTTATATTGGGACTGTAGAAGGGGACATGGAGGGATATGTTGTATTCTTCAAATCCTAAGTAAAGCTTCTCTTACTCTGGAACCGTTTTAAGTTTTTGTCTTGGCGTATAAGCTATACATGTTGTACCTCTTAAGTTTAAGTTAAATAACCCCCTCTATTATATTTTGAAACTGCATTAAAGTTCTTGGACATATAAACTGTATGCACCGCTGGGGGTAACTTAGTACTCAGGTGTACACTGACACAGAGACTATACAATATGCTGAGGGTAAGTAATTGACTGACATGCTGGCTCGGATCTATAAAGAGAGTTTTTAAACAATGGCACTATTAAGGCAATCCCCACTATTGCTTAATATTGAGTGTAATTAATTATTTAATACACTTCTGTGTTAAATGATACTGCTTGTGGGTTGGTGCTTGTGCATAAAATGAGAATACAACAAAAAGATAGTGGATGTTAAAGAAACTAACCACCAGTAAGTATGCACTTCCAGCACTCTATGCCCAGACTTAGGGGATGGTACTGGACGGGAAGTTAAAATATAACTTTTATTAATAAATTATTAAAAATGTGTACAAAAACAAAACATACAGTACAAAAACAAAACATACAATAATAATTCTGTGAAGACACAAATAGTTAGGTTAATGCCTATAAATTGTGTTACTATGTGTCTCACTGCTGGAATAACAAAATATATAGTATATAGTGTCAAGGGCCAATATAGGCAAATAGTTCTGGTACCGTTCTTTTGTTGATGTTATTCACTTGACTATGATATGAAATGCATAAGACTCAAGGTAAGGGACTACAATCAACCTGTCTAGATTCTGGCAGTGCGAGAGTATAGATAGTATAAAAGTGTCAAGTTAGAAATATTCCAATTATTATGAGGACTCAAACTAAGGCTATGATGGACTCTACTATGTTATGTAAAGTATCTAAGTGGCTCGGATCTATATTTACTCCTCCTGTCTGATAAACGCACTATCCATATATAGACATATTGACCCTTAGTAGAAAAGGGGACTAATTCCGGCAAAATCCCTGAAGAGCCTTTCTTTGGAAGAGGAGTCATTTACAAGCAGAAATCCGTACCTGTGGTCGTACTGCCTGCTTTTGCCATACAAAGTTTAATCTTTTACATAAACCTAATTAGAGTGAAATAATTGTTATTACGGCCCCATGGGTGGAAATTACACCCGACTACACTCTAATATATCTTGGTAAGTGCTGGCTAAGCCTTCTTGACCAACCTTCAGCAGCCACTTACAGCTTCCTGACCTTATAGGTTAAAGCTGGACTATTCAAAGTGCTTCTAGGAGCTAGATCTGATTTATCTCTGGCCTCTTATTCCTTATACCTGGATGACAAGAAGCAAGCTAACTGGAACTGCAGATGGCAGATGATACTTTTCATTTCGGCAGGTGGCTGATAGATGTGGAGTAAATCTCAACTCTGGTGCAGTAATCTCTTTTAGAGAACCATGTTTAAGAGGCTGATATTTTTTTAAAATGTATTTATTTTTTCACTTAAACTGAAGTGGCTATATCTTGGTTATAGCCATTTAGTGTGCATGGAGTTTCCTTTTTTTATTTTTATTTATTAATTTTTTTGGGGGGTAGTTTCTCCCATATGCTCTTAAGACTCGAAGATTGGAGCATTAGAGTATGTTTGTTACTACACATTTACACATAGGGTGATGAGTACAAATGTATAGGCGCTTGTCCTATTATCTCTAAAAGATTATTGGGTTTATAGATTAAGGGGTATTCTTTTCTTTCTCTTCTTTCGCTTATTGGGCTTCACAAATTAATTTAAGCCTGTACCTTCATTTGTACTAAAGTAGTATTAATATTATATTATCAATTTGTCATGACTACAGGTATAACTAGATAAGAACACTTTTGGAATTTTTCAACCTCTCTTTTTTCTCGGTATATATGCCCTTTTATATGGATAGATACTTGGTAAAAGTACCCAACACTAAAGTTTCTGGCACAATGGCATCGAGAAGTAGGAACCAGGAAAAAAAGACCAGACCAAGTTTAGACTCCAACTCAGATATAGCATCAGAAGAGACTAGAAATATATAACGGCAGGAAATGACATGGTTAAACAAATTAGTGCACTCTTTTTCCCTAAATTTGATTCTTTACAGGCATCCTTAGACACAATCATGACTAAAATTAAGCAATTCTCAGTAAGAGTAGCTATGGCTGAGCAGAGAATTTCTGATTTGGAAGACAGGGACATAGAAAAGGGTAAGTGGATTACGTCTACCTCCTCACAGATTAAAACTATTCGTGATAAGTTGGAAGATCTTGAAAATAGGTCTAACTTAAGACTAATTAGTCTTCTTCCAGAAGGACAAGTGGATAAAAAATGTATTGTACTTTGCTTTTGTTCAACTTCCAACACTACTTTACATAAACAGTTCTCAACCAACTATGGCCATAGAACGTGCACATAGGATAGGACCTTCTAGAGAGCAAGGCAATACCTATAATAGACCGAGACCAGTGATAGTCTAATTTCTGAACTTCCAAGCTTAGGTTCGCATTTTACAAGCGTATAGAGATCAGAAAGAACTTTTGTTTGAAGGAAGGAAAATCTTAATATTTCTGGATTTTTCATTAGTAACTAAAATCAAAAGAAGAGCTTGCGCCCCCTTATGTACTCGCTTAATTCAGGAAGGCAGGAAGGTTAAGTTAATTTATCCAGCCAAAATTCTGTTAGAAACCAAACAAGGAACTAACGGCTAGATTACGAGTTGTGCGTTAGGGTAAAAAACGCCCGCTGGTATTACGAGTCTTGTAGGTTTAGGGGCACCGCACACTTTTTTGGTCTTACCGCAAAACGACTTACGTAAACTTCGTAAAGTCTTTTTTCTATGGGACTTCCATAGCGCCGGTATTACGAGTCTGTCCTGGGAGGCCAAAAAGTGAGCAGTACACCCTCTCCTGTCAAGAGTCCTTTAAAAGTCAGTAGTTAAGAGTTTAACGCCGTAGCATAAAACTCATAACTAAAGTGCTAAAAAGTACACTAACACCCATAAACTACCTATTAACCCCTAAACCGAGGCCCTCCCGCATTGCAAATACTAAAATAAAAATTTTAACCCCTAATCTGCTGCTCCGGACACCGCCGCCACCTACATTATATTTATGAACCCCTAATCTGCTGCCCCCAACATCGCCGACACCTACATTATATTTATTAACCCCTAATCTGCCGCCCCCAATGTCGCCGCCACCTACCTACACTTATTAACCCCTAATCTGCCGTCCCCAAAGTCGCCGGCACTATAATAAACATATTAACCCCTAAACCGCCGCACTCCCGCCTCACAAACATTAGTTAAATATTATTAACCCCCTAATCTGCGTCCCTAACATCGCCGCCACCTACCTACATTTATTAACCCCTAATCTGCCGCCCCCAACGTCGCCACCACTATACTAAATGTATTAACCCCTAAACCTAAGTCTAACCCTTAACCTAACACCCACTAACTTAAATAAAATTTTAAATACATCTAAATAAATATTCCTATCATTAACTAAATTATTCCTATTTAAAACTAAATACTTACCTATAAAATAAACCTTAAGATAGCTACAATATAACTAATAGTTACATTGTAGCTAACTTAGGGTTTATTTTTATTTTACAGGCAAGTTTATATTAATTTTAACTAGGTAGAATAGTTATTAAATAGTTATTAACTATTTAATAACTACCTAGCTAAAATAAATACAAATTTACCTGTAACATAAAACCTAACCTAAGTTACACTAACACCTAACACTACACTATAATTAAATACATTAACTAAATTAAATACAATTACCTAAATTAAATTAAAATAGCTAAAGTACAAAAAAACAAACACTAAATTACAGAAAATAATAAACAAATTACAGAAATTTAAACTAATTTCACCTAATCTAATAGCCCTATTAAATTAAAAAAAAGCCCCCCCAAAATAAAAAAAAAACCCTAGCCTAAACTAAACTACCAATAGCCCTTAAGAGGGCCTTTTGTGGGGCATTGCCCCAAAGTAATTAGCTTTTTTACCTGTAAAAAAAAAATACAGACAACCCCCCAACAGTAAAACCCACCACCCACACAACCAACCCCCCAAATAAAATACTATCTAAAAAAACCTAAGCTCCCCATTGCCCTGAAAAGGGCATTTGGATGGGCATTGCCCTTAAAAGGGCAGTTAGCTCTTTTGCCGCCCAAACTCTAATCTAAAAAATAAAACTCACCCAATATACCCTTAAAAAAACCTAACACTAACCCCCTGACGATCGACTTACCGGGAGACGTCTTCATCCAAGCCAGGCGAAGTGGTCCTCCAGACGGGCAGAAGTCTTCATCCAAGCCGGGCAGAAGTGGTCCTCCAGACGGGCAGAAGTCTTTATCCAAGCCGGGCAGAAGTGGTCCTCCAGACGGGAAGAAGTCTTCATCCAGACGGCATCTTCTATCTTCATGCATCCGGTGCGGAGCGGGTCCATCTTCAAGACATCTGACACAGAGCATCGTCTTCTGGTGATGACTAAAACAGAATGAAGGTACCTTTAAGTGACGTCATCCAAGATGGCGTCCCTTAGATTCTGATTGGCTGATAGCATTCTATCAGCCAATCGGAATTAAGGTAGAAAAAATCCTATTGGCTGATGCAATCAGCCAATAGGATTGAAGTTCAATCCTATTGGCTGATCCAATCAGCCAATAGGATTGAGCTCGCATTCTATTGGCTGATTGGAACAGCCAATAGAATGCAAGCTCAATCCTATTGGCTGATTGGATCAGCCAATAGGATTGAACTTCAATCCTATTGGTTGATTGCATCAGCCAATAGGATTTTTTCTACCTTAATTCCGATTGGCTGATAGAATTCTATCAGCCAATCATAATCTAAGGGACACCATCTTGGATGATTTCACTTTAAGGTACCTTCATTCTGTTTTAGTCATCGCCAGAAGAGGATGCTCTGCGTTGGATGTCTTGAAGATGAACCCGCTCCGCGCCAGATGGATGAAGATAGAAGATGCGGTCTGGATGAAGATTTCTGCCCGTCTGGAGGGCCACTTCTTCCCGGCTTGGATGAAGAATTGAAATTAAGGTAGAAAAAATCCTATTGGCTGATGCAATCAGCCAATAGGATTGAAGTTCAATCCTATTGGCTGATCCAATCAGCCAATAGGATTGAGCTCGCATTCTATTGGCTGATTGGAACAGCCAATAGAATGCAAGCTCAATCCTATTGGCTGATTGGATCAGCCAATAGGATTGAACTTCAATCAGCCAATAGGATTTTTTCTACCTTAATTCCGATTGGCTGATAGAATTCTATCAGCCAATAGGAATCTAAGGGACGCCATCTTGGATGACGTCACTTAAAGGTACCTTCATTCTGTTTTAGTCATTGCCAGAAGAGGATGCTCCGCGTCGGATGTCTTGAAGATGGACCTGCTCCGCGCCAGATGGATGAAGATAGAAGATGCGGTCTGGATGAAGACTTCTGCTCGTCTGGAGGACCACTTCTTCCCGGCTTGGATGAAGACTTCTGCCCGTCTGGAGGACCACTTTGCCCGGCTTGGATGAAGACGTCTCTCGATAAGTTGATCTTCTGGGAGTTAGTGTTAGGTTTTTTTAAGGGTGTATTGGGTGTGTTTTATTTTTTAGATTAGGGTTTGGGTGGCAAAAGAGCTAACTGCCCTTTTAAGGGCAATGCCCATCCAAATGCCCTTTTCAGGGCAATGGGGAGCTTAGGGTTTTTTTAGATAGTATTTTATTTGGGGGGTTGGTTGTGTGGGTGGTGGGTTTTACTGTTGGAGGGGTTGTTTGTATTTTTTTTTACAGGTAAAAGAGCGGATTACTTTGGGTCAATGCCCAGCAAAAGGCCCTTTTAAGGGCTATTGGTAGTTTAGTTTAGGCTAGGACATTTTTAATTTAATAGGGCTATTAGATTAGGTGTAATTAGTTTAAATTTCTGTAATTTGTTTATTATTTTCTGTAATTTAGTGGGGGCGGGGGTTTGTACTTTAGCTAATTTAATTTAGGTAATTGTATTTAATTTAGTTAATTTATTTAATTATAGTGTAGTGTTAGGTGTTAGTGTAACTTAGGTTAGGTTTTATTTTACAGGTCAATTTGTATTTATTTTAGCTATGTAGTTATTAAATAGTTAATAACTATTTTATAACTATTCTACCTAGTTAAAATAAATACAAACTTGCCTGTAACATAAAAATAAACCCTAAGTTAGCTACAATGTAACTATTAGTTATATTGTAGCTAGCTTAGGGTTTATTTTATAGGTAAGTATTTAGTTTTAAATAGGAATAATTTAGTTAATGATAGGAATATTTATTTAGATTTATTTAAATTATATTTAAATTAGTGGGTGTTAGGTTTAGGGTTAGACTTAGGTTTAGGGGTTAATAACTTTAATATAGTGGCTGCGACGTTGGGGGCGGCAGATTAGGGGTTAATAAATTTAGGTAGGTGGCAGCGATGTAAGGGACAGCAGATTAGGGGTTAATAATATTTTACTAATGTTTGTGAGGCGGGAGTGCGGCGGTTTAGGGGTTAATATGTTTATTATAGTGGCGGCAACGTTGGGGCGGCATATTAGGGGTTAATAAATATAATGTAGGTGTCGGCGATGTTGGGGGCAGCAGATTAGGGGTTCATAACTATAATGTAGGTGGCGGTGGTGTCTGGAGCGGCAGATTAGGGGTTAATAATATAATGCAGGTGTCGGCGATGTCGGGGCGGCAGATTAGGGGTGTTTAGACTCGGGGTTCATGTTAGGGTGTAGACATAAATTTTATTTCCCCATAGGAATGAATGGGGCTGCATTAGGGAGTTTTACGCTGCTTTTTGGCAGGTGTTAGATTTTTTTTCAGCCGGCTCTCCCCGTTGATTCCAATGAGGAAATTGTGCATGAGCACGTTACACCAGCTCACCGCTGACTTAAGGAGCGCTGGTATTGGAGTGCGGTAATGAGCAAATTTTGCTCAACGCTCACTTCTAGTGTTTTAACGACGGGTTTTTGAAAACTCGTAATACCAGCGCTGCAGGTAAGTGAGCGGTGAGGGAAAACTGCTCGTTAGCACCGCACAGCCTTTAACGCAAAACTCGTAATCTAGGTGTAAGTTTTTTGAAAATGTTAAAGAGGTGGAAATTTTTTTACAAAATGAAGAGGGTTAGAAAATGGTTTATTTAATGTATTTTTCTTTGTTTTTCTTTTTTTAAAAAAAAAATGATAATAAAGTCTGTATTAACACCCCCCCTTCTTTTTTTTTTTCCTCACTCCTGCTTGGCTGGGGAAAATTAACATTTTTTATAGATGAGGCATAGAATAATATCATGGAATGTGGGAGGGATAACCTCCCCAATTAAAGGAAAATCTATTATCCAACATTTGAGAAGGTTAAAAACAGACATTGGGTTAATGCAGGAAACACATTTATCTGAAATTGAAAGCAAAAAGTTAAGATGGGGATGGGTAGGAGAAGTTATATTTGTGCCCAGTCAACATAGAAAAAGAGGGGTGGCTATCCTGCTTCACAAAACACTCAACTATCAAATCTTAAGTACAATTTTTGATGATCAAGGGAGATATATTTTGCTTGAAATTTCTCTACAGGGTAAAAATGATTAATCTTTAATATTTATGACCCAAATGATAGGAATAAACAATTTTGGAGAAATTTGCAAACTAACGCAGAGATTACGAGTTTGGCGTTAACAGGGGTGCGGGGCTAACAAGGCTTTTATTTCTAACGCTACCTTAAGCCAACGCTGGTATTACAGGTTTTTTTAAACCTCGCGTTAGCCGCAAAAAGGTGAGCATAGAACAAAATTTAGCTCCACATCTCACCTCAATACCAGCTTTGATTACTGTAGTGGTAAGCTGGCTAAACGTGCTCATGCACGATTTCCCCATAGGAAACAATGGGGCTGAGCTGGCTGAAAAAAAAACTAACACCTGCAAAAAAGCAGCGTCCAGCTTCTAACGCAGCCCCATTGTTTCCTATGGGGAAAGAAAAAATATGTCTGCACCTAACACCCTAACATGAACCCCGAGTCTAAATACCCCTAATATTACACTTATTAACCCCTAATCTGCCCACCCCGACATCGTCGCCACCTGCATTATACTATTAACCCCTAATCTGCTGCTCCGGACACCGCCGCCACCTACATTATAGTTATAAACCCTAATCTGCTGCCCCCAACACCGCCGCCATCTACATTATAGTCATTAACCCCTAATCTGCCCCCCCAACGTCGCCACAACTATATTAAATTAATTAACCCCTAATCTGCCGCCGCCGCCAACGTCACCGCTACTATAATAAAGTTATTAACCCCTAAACCTAAGTCCAACCCTAACACCCCCTTAACTTAAATATAATTTAAATAAATCTAAATTAAATAACTACAATTAAATAAATTATTCCTATTTAAAACTAAATACTTAACTATAAAATAAACCATAAGATAGCCACAATATAACTAATAGTTACATTGTAGTTAGCTTAGGATTTATATTTATTTCACAGGCAACTTTGTATTTATTTTGACTGGGTTAATAACTATTTAATAACTATTGTACCTAGTTAAAATAAATACAAAGTTGCCTGTGAAATAAATATAAATCCTAAGCTAGCTACAATGTAACTATTAGTTATATTGTAGCTATTTTAGGGTTTATTTTATAGGTAAGTATTTAGTTTTAAATAGGAATAATATATTTAATTTTGTCAAATTTATTTAGTTTAATTTAAATTATATTTAAGTTAGGGGGGGTTAGGGTTAGGTTTAGACTTAAGTTTATGGGTTAATACCTTTAATATAGCAGCGGCGATGTTGGGGTGGCAGATTAGGGGTTAATAAATGTAAGTAGGTGTCGGCGATGTTAGGGACGGCAGATTAGGGGTTAATAAAATTTAACTAGTGTTTGCGAGGCGGGAGTGCAGCGTTTTAGGGGTTAATACATTTATTAAAGTGGTGGCGATGTCCAGTCGGCAGATTAAGGGTTAATAATTGTAGGTAGGTGGTGGCGACGTTGGTGCGGCAGATTAGGGGTTAATAAATATAATGTAGGTGTCGGCGATGTTAGGGGCAGCAGATTAGGTGTTCATAAGTATAATGTAGGTGGCGGCGATGTCCGGTTGGCAGATTAGGGGTTAAATAATTTTATTATGGTGTTTGCGATGTGGGGGGGGGCTCGGTTTAGGGGTTAATAGGTAGTTTATGGGTGTTAGTGTACTTTTTAGCACTTTAGTTAAGAGTATTATGTTCCGGCGTTAGCCCATAAAACTCTTAACTACTGACTTTTAAATGCGGTAGAAGTCTTGACAGGAGAGTGTCTACCGCTCACTTCTTCCAAGACTCGTAATACCAGCGTTAGGCAAGTCCCATTAAAAAGATAGGATACGCAATTGACGTAAGGGAATTTGCGGAAGCCTCGAGTTGCGGAAGAAAAGTGAGCGGTGAGCCTGTACCTGCCAGACTCGTAATACCAGCGTTAGATAAAAAGCAGCGTTGGGACATCTCAACGCTGCTTTTTAAGGCTAACGCCAAACTTGTAATCTCGCCATCTGTTACTGGGTTATATTGACCATAAGGTTATCCTGGGTGGTGATTTTAAGTTGGTTCACTCAATACCCCTAGATCAAAAAACATCTAAGCCGTCGTTAGTCAAAAATTTTGGGAAAGAAACCAAATGTGTAAAGTCTTTCATTTATAATTTGGATCTGATAGACATTTGGCAAAATAATAACCCCAATAACTTAGAATTTACATGTATATTGAAGGCCACTAAATTCCTATCCCGCATTGATATGTTTTTGATGAGCTTGCATTTGGTGACAGTGGTTAAAAAGGTTACTATTCTCCCCTTTGCTCTCTCTGATCATGCCCCAATCCTGTTGGAACTACAATTTAAACCATATTCTAGTAAGAATAATAGTTTTATCTTCCCCAAATATCTATATGATAACTCCAATTTCTGTCAATTCTTGGTTCAGAAATGCGCTGAGTATATTAGAAACAATCTTGATTTTGTAAATAATATAGAATGTATTTTGAATGCTTTTAAAGCAGTTATACGAGGGGAAATTATATCATATGTGGTTAAAGAAAAGAAGAAATACAACATACAAATTCAACTTACCAATGCTATGGTGAAAAAATATAAACAGTATGTCTTAGATAGTACCACAGAGAATTGGAAGGCATATCAAATATTGAAATCTTTGAGAGATGCTTTTTTTATACAGAAAGAAGTAAAAAATAAGGCTTAAGTCCTCTTATTTCTTCCTGAAATTTGGGAACAAATCGGGGAATTTTTTATCTAAACTTTCAAAATATAGCAAAAAAAAGTAGTAATTTCTTCTCTTAGGGTTAATGATAGATATATTTCCAATCAACAAGAAATTGTAGATGAATTTTATTCATTCTTTCAAACATTGTATACATCTTAACCAGTAGGTAAACAAGTTAAAAAGGAATTTTGGGAAAAAGTTTCTTTACCTAAAATCACTGAGACAGATCTTCCATCAGTTAATGCCCTGATTACACTAGAGGAGATTAAAAATGCTTTAAAAAATTAGCGTTAAACAAGGCTCAAGGTCCAGATGCTCTACCTGGTGAATTTGATAGAATCCTTGAGGATGATATTTCTACAGTTTTGTTACAAATGTTTAACAGCTTCCTCCTAGGAACGCAGAGCCCCTCAAAATACTTAACAGAATCTCAAATTTCCCTCCTCAGCGTAGATTTTAAAATCTTCACACAGACAGGATTCATAAAGGGCAGATTGCTTAATACTAATATTACAAAGTTGGAAATCATTCTATCACATTTTTATATAGAATCCTAAAATAATTAAGCCAGTAATAAAGATGCAGCTGTCATCTCGGTTGACACACATAAAGCCTTTGATTCATTGATTTGGGACCATTTGTTTGAATCCATTAGTAAATTTGTCTTTTCAGGAGAATTTTTATGTATAGTTAAATTGTTGTATGACTCACTCGATACTTCTTTATATATTAACTAAAATAATATTAGGTAGAGGAACCAGGCAGGGGTGTCCGCTGTCACTTCTTTTGTTCAATCTAGCTTTGGAACCCCTGGCGGTTCTCCTTAGACAATTTATAGAAGGAGTGAGTTGAGGCAATGTTAATTCAAAACTAGCCTTATATGCAGATGATGTTTTGATCTTTACTTAAAATTTATCGCATAATTTACCATTAATTATTCAAATTCTGGAGGATTTTCAAGTAATGTCAGGGTTTAAGATAAATAAAACTAAATTGGAGATTTTAGGGTTAAATAAATTTAGGCATTCCCCATTAACTCCAGTCAGGGAAGTTCAGGTGGTGATTTCGTATCTAGGCTTAAAATTTTCAGCTAACCCGCGTTTATGGTATAAACTAAATTTCCCTCCCTTGATATAAAACCTTAAGAAGGAACTTTCTATCTTGAAAGAACTACCAGTCTCATTGGCCGGAAGAATAAACTTATTTAAAATGGTCTGTTTCCCTAAATTTCTATTCACCTTTCAGGCCATGCCACTACTATTATTAAAGAAGGATCTCAAACTTATTAATAGGTATATTCAGCAATCTATTAAAACAGGTGAATTTCTCAATCACAAATGTGTATAAACTTCTACTGAGATTTTCAAGAAGATAGTAATTTGATATTCCTCTTCTTTAAATTGAATCACTTTGAGGAAATTGAGGTTAAGCAAGAGACTTTTGTAAAATCAATTAAACGAACTTTTCAAGCTACAATCTAAGAATATTTCAGAGAACGACTCAGGATTATTTTCAAAGTTTACTGCACACCTCTCCATATCTCCTATTTTTCTAGTGATCCAAATCGGATACCATGTCCCAAATGTAGGCTTATAAAAACTAATATATTATATTGCTTTTGGTTATGTCCTATGATTAAGTGCTTTTGGGGAAAATAAGCTTTTGGCTTACCAAGTTAAGAACTGTATATACCAATTTAACTATGACTCATATTTTTTTCTGGCATCATATGAAGAGCTCACACTTTTTAAATGTGGCCATTTTATTAGGCAGGAAAATCATCTTGAAAGATTGGCGCTCAAAGAGACACCTAAAATTAAAAACATTTAAAAAAGATGTAGAGAACAGCTTGTTTACTGAGTCAGTGGGTCTCCAGAGGGAATCAGAGGCCAATTTTTTTTTAAATTAAATGGACACCACTCTTATAAACCTTTAATGTACATTTAGAGAGGCAGATTATTGAGCCACTGAGAAACTCTAACTTTATAATGGAAACCAACCTTAGAAGAGAATGGTTATGTCAAGACCCCGAGCAGGAGTGAGTTTCATTTTTACTTTTAGTCTCAGATTAGACTATTCTATTTATTTTTTTCTTTTCCCTACTCAGTATTTGTAGGTAGGAGAAGGTGGAGAGGGGAAGCAGGTAATGGGGAAAAACGGGGAGTATATTGACTTCACCTCTGTCTTATGCTTCGTAGCAGGATACACATGATGATGTACTTTTTCATTAATTTTTGGAAAATTATTTGAATCTTTTCTCAGAAATTGCCAATGAGGAAAGAGGCAATGGTCGACCATTTCTGTGATATAGAAACTTCGTCTCCTTCTGAGGCAAACGGGGAAAAAAAAAGGTTTATAGTCACAGAGCTGTGTAGTTACTATAATGTGTATGTGTTGTTGTTGGTCACATACTGGGAGCACTAAATCAGGGGTTTAATAAGGTTTATAAGCACAGAGCTGTGTAGTTACTATAATGTGTATGTGGTGTTGTTGGTCACATACAGGAAGCACTTAATCAGGGGTTTAATAAGGTTTATAGGCACAGAGCTGTAAAGTTACTATAATGTGTATGTGGTGTTGGTCACATACAGGAAGCACTTAATCAGGGGTTTAATAAGGTTTATAGGACAGAGCTGTGTAGTTATTATAATGTGTATGTGGTGCTGTTGGTCACATACAGGGAGCACTAAATTAGTGGTGTAATAAGGTTTATAGGCACAGAGCTGTGTTGTTACTATAATGTGTATGAGGTGTTGTTAGTCACATGCAGTGAGCACTAAATCAGGGGTAACATATTTACATCTTGTGTTCTACTGATGTTTCCTACTTTACTGTTATGGTCCCACTGCTGTTTTATTCTGTTGTAAACATAGCTCATTACAGATTCATCTCATGTGAGCACAAACATTATCTTTACCATTTATTCTTAAAGGGACATTAAACTGCTGGGTACAACTACAATGGTCACTACTCATGTTATTCTTTTTCCTCCTGTCTTTGTCTTATTCTAACCCTTTATAGGAGGCGGTTGGTAAAGCTCCACATCTTCATGCTGGATCCTGTCATCTTGTAGCTCGTGTATTGTCACTCTCTGTTGTTGGTCACATACAGGGAACACTAAATTTAGGGGTTTAATAAGGTTAATAGGCACAGAACTGTGTAGTTACTATAATGTGTACGTGGTGTTGTTGGTCACATAGAGGGAGCACTAAATCAGGGGTTTGATAAGGTTTATAGACACAGAGCTGTGTACAGGGAGTGCAGAATTATTAGGCAAATGAGTATTTTGACCACATCATCCTCTTTATGCATGTTGTCTTACTCCAAGCTGTATAGGCTTGAAAGCCTACTACCAATTAAGCATATTAGGTGATGTGCATCTCTGTAATGAGAAGGGGTGTGGTCTAATGACATCAACACCCTATATCAGGTGTGCATAATTATTAGGCAACTTCCTTTCCTTTGGCAAAATGGGTCAAAAGAAGGACTTGACAGGCTCAGAAAAGTCAAAAATAGTGAGATATCTTGCCGAGGGATGCAGCACTCTAAAAATTGCAAAGCTTCTGAAGCGTGATCATCGAACAATCAAGCTTTTCATTCAAAATAGTCAACAGGGTCGCAAGAAGCGTGTGGAAAAACCAAGGCGCAAAATAACTGCCCATGAACTGAGAAAAGTCAAGCGTGCAGCTGCCAAGATGCCACTTGCCACCAATTTGGCCATATTTCAGAGCTGCAACATCACTGGAGTGCCCAAAAGCACAAGGTGTGCAATACTCAGAGACATGGCCAAGGTAAGAAAGGCTGAAAGACGACCACCACTGAACAAGACACACAAGCTGAAACGTCAAGACTGGGCCAAGAAATATCTCAAGACTGATTTTTCTAAGGTTTTATGGACTGATGAAATGAGAGTGAGTCTTGATGGGCCAGATGGATGGGCCCATGGCTGGATTGGTAAAGAGCAGAGAGCTCCAGTCCGACTCAGACGCAAGCAAGGTGGAGGTGGAGTACTGGTTTGGGCTGGTATCATCAAAGATGAGCTTGTGGGGCCTTTTCGGGTTGAGGATCGAGTCAAGCTCAACTCCCAGTCCTACTGCCAGTTTCTGGAAGACACCTTCTTCAAGCAGTGGTACAGGAAGAAGTCTGCATCCTTCAAGAAAAACATGATTTTCATGCAGGACAATGCTCCATCACACGCGTCCAAGTACTCCACAGCGTGGCTGGCAAGAAAGGGTATAAAAGAAGAAAATCTAATGACATGGCCTCCTTGTTCACCTGATCTGAACCCCATTGAGAACCTGTGGTCCATCATCAAATGTGAGATTTACAAGGAGGGAAAACAGTACACCTCTCTGAACAGTGTCTGGGAGGCTGTGGTTGCTGCTGCACGCAATGTTGATGGTGAACAGATCAAAACACTGACAGAATCCATGGATGGCAGGCTTTTGAGTGTCCTTGCAAAGAAAGGTGGCTATATTGGTCACTGATTTGTTTTTGTTTTGTTTTTGAATGTCAGAAATGTATATTTGTGAATGTTGAGATGTTATATTGGTTTCACTGGTAAAAATAAATAATTGACATGGGTATATATTTGTTTTTTGTTAAGTTGCCTAATAATTATGCACAGTAATAGTCGCCTACACACACAGATATCCCCCTAAAATAGCTATAACTAAAAACAAACTAAAAACTACTTCCAAAACTATTCAGCTTTGATATTAATGAGTTTTTTGGGTTCATTGAGAACATGGTTGTTGTTCAATAATAAAATTAATCCTCAAAAATACAACTTGCCTAATAATTCTGCACTCCCTGTAGTTACTATAACGTGTATGTGATGTTGTTGGTCACATACAGGGAGCACTAAATAAGAGGTCTAATTAGGTTTATAGGCACAGAGCTGTGTAGTTACTATAATGTGTATGTGGTGTTGTTGGTCACATATAGGGAGCACTAAATTAGGGGTTTAATATGGTTTATAGGCACAGAGCTGTGTAGTTACTATGTGTATGTAATTTTGTTTGTGACATACAGGGAGCACTAAATCAGGGGTTTAATAAGGTTTATAGGCACATAACAGTGTAATTACTAAAATGTGTATGTGGTGCTGTTGGTCACATACAGGGAGCACTAAATCAGGGGTTTAATAAGGTTTATAGGCACAAAGCTGTGTAGTTACTCTGAGGTGTATGTGGTGTTGTTGGTCACAAAGAGCGAGCACTAAATCAGGAGTTTAATAAGGTGTATATAGGCACAAAGCTGTGTAGTTACTATTAGGTGTATATGGTGATATTGGTCACATACAGGGAGCACTAAATCAGGGGTTTAATAAGATTTATAGGCACAGAGCTGTGTAGTTACTATAATATGTATGTGGTGTTGTTAGTCACATACAGGGAGCACTAAATCAGGGGTTTGATAAGGTTTATAGACACAGAGCTGTGTTCTTACTATAACGTGTATGTGATGTTGTTGGTCACATACAGGGAGCATTAAATAAGAGGTTTAATAAGGTATAGGCACAGAGCTGTATAGTTATTATAATTTGTATGTGGTGTTGGTCACATATAGGGAGCACTAAATTAGGGGTTTAATACGGTTTATAGGCACAGAGCTGTGTAGTTACTATGTGTATGTAGTTTTGTTTGTCACATACAGGGAGCACTAAATCAGGGGTTTAATAAGGTTTCTAGGCACAGAACTGTGTAATTACTAAAATCTGTATGTGGTGCTGTTGGTCACATACAGGGAGCACTAAATCAGGGGGCCACAGAGCTGTGTAGTTACTATGAGGTGTATGTGGTGGTGTTGGTCACATACAGGGAGCACTAAATCAGTGGTTTAATAAGGTTTATAGTCGCAGAGCTGTGTAGTTACTATAATATGTATGTGGTGTTGTTGGTCACATACAGGGAACACTAAATCAGGGGTAACATATTTACATCTTGTGTTCTACTGATGTTCCTACTTTACTGTTATGGTCTCACTGCAGTTGTATTCTGTTGTAGACATAGCTCATTATAGATTCATCTCATGTGAGCACAATATATTATTTTTACCATTTATTCTTAAAGGGACATTAAACTGCTGGGTACAACTACAACGGTCACTACTCATGTTATTATTTTTTCTCCTGTCTTTGTCTTATTCTAACCCTTTATAGGAGGCGTTGGTAAAGCTCCACATCTTCATGCTGGATCCTGTCATCTTGTAGCTCGTGTATTGTCACTCTCTGTTGTTGGTCACATACAGGGAACACTAAATCAGTGGTTTAATAAGGTTTATAGGCACAGAGCTGTGTAGTTACTATAATGTGTATGTGGTGTTGTTGGTCACATATAGGGAGCACTAAATTAGGGGTTTAATACGGTTTATAGGTACAGAGCTGTGTAGTTACTATAATATGTATGTGGTGTTGTTAGTCGCATACAGGGAACACTAAATCAGGGGTTTAATAAGGTTTATAGGCACAGAGCTGTGTAGTTACAATGAGGTGTATGTGGTGTTGTTGGTTACATACAGGGAGCACTAAATCAGTGGTTTAATAAGGTTTATAGTCACAGAGCTGTGTAGTTATTATAATGTGTATGTGGTGTTGTTGGTCACATACAGGGAGCACTAAATCAGGGGTTTAATAAGGTTTATAGGCACAGAGCTGTGTAGTTACTATAATGTGTATGTGGTGTTGTTAGTCACATGCAGGGAGCACTAAATCAGGGGTAACATATTTACATCTTGTGTTCTACTGATGTTTCCTACTTTACTGTTATGGTCCCACTGTAGTTGTATTCTGTTGTAGACATAGTTCATTACAGATTCATCTCATATGAGCACAAACATTATCTTTACGATTTATTGTTAAGGGGACATTAAACTGCTGGGTACAAAAAAAAACGGCCACTACTCATGTTATTCCTGTCTTTGTCTTATTCTACCCTTTACAGGAGGCGGTTGGTAAAGCTCCACATTTTCATGCTGGATGCTGCCATCTTTTAGCTCGTGTATTGTCACTCTCTGTAACAGAAGTGCTAAACTCAGTGATGTTGAGGCTCTTTCACAGCTATATCATGTGCTTAGACACAATACAGAGCATGAGATTTACATTTTTGTAAAATTTTTGTAAAATTCGATTAAAAACAGGGGCACTTTAATTCATCAAAATTTTCATTTCACTCGTGTTGTGAAAATACTTACCTTTTAATCTTGACAGTAACTCCAGCTTCCTCTGGTCGTCGCAAGCCATTTCTGATGTCAGAAATTATGGATAGGTCATCCTCCAATCACGGCTTGATTTGAATCAGCCAATAGAATGAGAGCTGCTTAAATCCTATTGGCTGATTTGAATAGCCTCTGAAAAATTTGAATCAGCCAATAGGAATGCAATTAACGCCATCTTGGATCGCGTACCTTGCATTGAAGATTCAGTGTACAGCGGCGACCGTATGAAGAGGATGTTCCACGCCGGATGTCTTCAGGATGGACCCTCTCCGCGCCGCCGGGATCAAGATAGAAGATGCCGCCTTGATGAAGAATGAAGAGGCCGCCTGGATGAAGACTTCTCGCTGCTTGGATGAGGACTTCGCCACTGGGATGAAGATTGAAGAGGCCGCCTGGATGAAGACTTCTCGCCGCCTGGATGAAGATCGTTCAAGTGTGACTTCAAAAACTGTAAGTGATAGTTTTTTTTTTTAAGTGTTCACAATTTGTTACATAATTACTATTATTCAACCAATCTATTACGAATCATGTCAGAAATACCTGATTATATAACCGCAGATCCGGGAGAGAAAGTCCCGCATGCTTTATAGGGAGTGCTAATTTAAGTAAAGAGATTCTGGGTTTCTTAGTCTGCCATATAAAGGATCGTAGAGCCGTATTAAATGATAAGATATCTTTTGTTTTGAGAATCAGGGGAGTATTCTGAAGAACGTATAGTATTTTGGGGAGAAGAATCATCTTATACAGGGCTATACGTCCTGATAAAGATAAAGGGAGATTCTGCCAGCCTTTAAGGACTTCTTTTGTTTTATCTAGTACTGGGAGTATATTCAATTTATACCAGTTATCCGGATTAGAAGATATCCAGATACCTAAGTATTTAAGTGAATCTTGCACTATGCTGAAGGGAATTGTAAGTGATATGTTCTTAGTCTGTTTAATCCACAATAACTCTGATTTTGTGGCATTGACCTTGTAGCCAGAGAAGGATCCAAATTGTTCTGTTATTGAGAGAAGTTTAGGAATATTCCTGTAAGTATTCGATATATATACCAGGATGTTATCTGCATATAATGCTATTCGCATTTCCTTATTCCCAACTTTGATTCCTTTGATTTGGTGTCGAATTTGTATGGCAAAGGGTTTGATTGGAAGATCGAAGAGGAGTGGGGAGAGAGGAAATCCCTGCCTAGTACCTCTTTCCAAACAAATATTTTGGGTCATACCACCATTTACTAAGATTTTTGTGGCAGCATTTTTATATAAATTATTAAAAAAGTTAAGAAAATTATCTCTAAGGCCAAATTGGTGAAGAGTAAATGATATGCGATCATGATGTACTGTTATGTTTACGTATGAACTAGTACCCTTGTTTTTATGCAGGACCACTCAGTCTCACACCTTACCTCGGGTTCACTAAGATCTAACTTGTGGAACCCTGTTATGCTCATAGAACTGAGGGTCACTACTTGTAAGGATATGTAAGGATATGTTTAGTTGTTTTTAGAGAACACTACAATTACAGCCCCTGCTTTATGCAGGACCACTCAGTCTCACACCTTACCTCGGATTCCCACAGATTTAACTTAAGGGAACCCTGATATGCTCATTGATCTGAGGGTCACTACAGCAGGGTTGCTGAGTGAAACCGGAACCTTCACGCAACAATAAATGCTTAAAGCAGAAAAGAGAGTAAGTCTTATAGGATTGACTGCAGCAGTAGTGAAAGAGTTAATTAGTGCAGGTGCCTTAATTCAAACAGAGTTGCAATGGAAATAGTTTATGCAGCAGGCTTTAACAAACACACTGAAATTAACACAGTACTTTGATAAGTGAATAAATCAACCTCTGGTCATTTTGTAAACCATACTTTGATAATGAATATTAATACTTTGCAGAGTTGTTCAATCAGAGTAATATAAGCTGTGGTAAACTTGAGGAAACAGATATAGTTTAACTTAGAGCAAACAGTTCATTTCAAGCACAATAGAGGTTAATTGCGTAAAGTTTGAATTATGCTTATGCAATCCGATAATGAATAATGGTTCTTTGTAATAATCTTTGTCACAGTTATTTGTTTGTAATTTGGTATATAGCAGTAAAAAGGTTTAGTGCATATTTGATATCTGAAGCGAATATGGAAATCCAGCAAATGAGCGTTCCACAATATATAGCAAGTGAAGGAAAAATGAGGTTGCAGCAATACACACAGTTCATAGAATGCAAAATATATAGACTAGAAATATTGTAGATGATATTAGCACATAGCGATACAGTTACCACACAGCAACAAGTCCTAGGAGTATCGCAGAAAGCCTGGCAGAGATCTGCGGCGGGAGAATGAGGAGCGTGACGTCACACGCTGCAGGGGAACAACCTCACTACAGGAGAGAGACTGAGAAATCTCTTAGTGAACAAACGGAGCAAATCTTCAAGCACAAAAGAGAATCTGCAAGTTGATTCAAATAGGCAGATACTCATGGGGAGCAATAAGTTGAGAATACAAAGTAGTATAAACGGCTAGGTCTCTTCTGAAGCAGCTTCACACTGAGCAACAAATTACCAAGCAATGAGTTCTGTTGGGAGGAGCCTTAAATAGGGGTATGGAGTTGACATCCTTAAAGGCACAGTAGGAAAAGAGATAAATCCCTGACACTACTGTAGGATACAGTGTGAAGATGGTATACAAGAGAAATGGAATGAGCAAAACCACAATATAGTATGTAATGTAGGATAACTCCAATTCCAAAGTTTAGAGAGATTCAAAAACTATTCACTTTCCGAAATAGTTGCAGACTCGCATCACGGACATATAAAATATTTACATAGCTTGCACACACACACACACTCTTTAGTTATAGTTGTGCAAGGTAATTTCACAGGTCATTTATAGCCGGATATAAGATTTGCAGTAATAAGTAGTTGCTGAGTTAAAGTCAGTTTAAGCACATAAAGTACATCAGTGGTTAATGCTAGAGGGAGCAGTACCTTGAAGCATAATGTTAGATTTGCAGAAGTCACTATGCAAGTAAATGTAATGAACCACAAACGGAAGAAATGATTTCAAAGTTAGTACATGAAATAAGCTGGTTAATAGCTTGGTATGGCAGGTAAACTTGATTACTTGAGGCAAAGCAGAAACAAATGACATGAGAGGCAAAATATCCTTATTTGTACATTGGTAATACAGATCGGTAAATCCTGATGGTAGAATATACAAACCGGCTTCCCAATTAGTATCCTCAGCGTGAAGCAGAGCGGTATTACCGAAGAGGCAACGCAGACAGCGTGTGTGGCAGCTGCGGTTTCACACAGAGACAAGTCGGGCGTGACGTCACACGCCAACGGAACAGCATGCGAGTGTACAGGATGCAAGCAGCGTGAGAGACAGGATCAGAGGTGAGGTGCTGCAATTCCACAAGTCTTGAGAAACTGGAAATTAGTATCAGTAGATGGAAATCCCAACTTAGACAGGAGGGAATAGCTGGGTGTGTAGCGTTCAGGAACAGTGAGTGACTGAACAAATTACCAAGCAACGTTCAACACTAGGTGGAGCCTTAAATAGCAGTATGGTAATTAGAAGTTAAAGGTACAGAATGGTAAAACCCTGACATGTACTGAGTCGAACGCCTTTTCGGCGTCTATTGAAATTATTGCCTTCTCAGAGATGTCCTCTCCCCCCTCTGAACCCGTCTCCCCCAGCCTTTTAAAATAATCTAGTGTAAGGAATACCTCTCTTATTTTAGCTGAGAAGTTGCGATTTGTTAAGAACCCCGCTTGATCCTTATGGATGAGTTTAGTGAGAAGAGGTTGGAGTCTGTGTGCCAAGATAGTGGTAAGTATTTTAAGTAATCTGAGTTTAATAACGCAATAGGTCTATACGACTCTTTTTTGGTGGGATCTTTCCCTTGTTTTAATATAAGAGCTGTATAAGAGGCAACAAACTCCCTTGTTGGCATATTGCCTTTGATATATAAGTCATTGAAGAGTGAAGATAAATGTATTGTTATTTCAGGTGATAGTATTTTATAGAATTCATTCGGGAGAGCATCTGGTCCCAGCGCTTTATTAGAAGCTAGGTTCTGAATTGTTTTGGAGATTTCTATATCAGTAATCGGGGAATATAATGTTTCGAGTGATTCAGGAGTCAGAGTTGGAAAAGATATTTTTTCCAGAACTCTTCTCGTTCCATATTGTTTGAGGTCTTAGCGGAGTATAAAGATTTGTAGTAATCCTCAAATACACTAAGGCCTAGATTTAGAGTTCGGCGGTAGCCGTGAAAACCAGCGTTAGAGGCTCCTAACGCTGGTTTTGGCCGCCCGCTGGTATTTGGAGTCAGTGATTAAAGGGTCTAACGCTCACTTTTCAGCCGCGACTTTTCCATACCGCAGATCCCCTTACGTCAATTGCGTATCCTATCTTTTCAATGGGATCTTTCTAACGCCGGTATTTAGAGTCGTTTCTGAAGTGAGCGTTAGACATCTAACGACAAAACTCCAGCCGCCGGAAAATAGCAGGAGTTAAGAGCTTTCTGGGCTAACGCCGGTTTATAAAGCTCTTAACTACTGTGCTCTAAAGTACACTAACACCCATAAACTACCTATGTACCCCTAAACCGAGCTCCCCCCACATCGCCGCCACTCGATTAAATTTTTTTAACCCCTAATCTGCCGACCGCCACCTACGTTATACTTATGTACCCCTAATCTGCTGCCCCTAACCCCGCCGACCCCTGTATTACATTTATTAAACCCTAACCTGCCCCCCACAACGTCGCCGCCAGCTACTTACAATAATTAACCCCTAATCTTCCGACCGCAAAGCGCCGCCACCTACGTTATCCTTATGTACCCCTAATCTGCTGCCCCTAACACCGCCGACCCCTATATTATATTTATTAACCCCTAATCTGCCCCCCTCAACGTCGCCGACACCTGCCTACACTTATTAACCCCTAATCTGCCGAGCGGACCTGAGCGCTACTATAATAAATGTATTAACCCCTAATCCGCCTCACTAACCCTATAATAAATAGTATTAACCCCTAATCTGCCCTCCCTAACATCGTCGACACCTAACTTCAATTATTAACCCCTAATCTGACGACCGGAGCTCACCGCTACTATAATAAATGGATTAACCCCTAAAGCTAAGTCTAACCCTAACTCTAACACCCCCCTAAGTTAAATATAATTTAAATCTAACGAAATAAATTAACTCTTATTAAATAAATTATTCCTATTTAAAGCTAAATACTTACCTGTAAAATACATCCTAATATAGCTACAATATAAATTATAATTATATTATAGCTATTTTAGGATTTATATTTATTTTACAGGCAACTTGGTAATTATTTTAACCAGGTACACTAGCTATTTAATAGTTACCTAGTTAAAATAATAACAAATTTACCTGTAAAATAAATCCTAACCTAAGATATAATTAAACCTAACACTACCCTATCAATAAATTAATTAAATAAACTACCTACAATTACCTACAATTAACCTAACACTACACTATCAATAAATTAATTAAACACAATTCCTACAAATAAATACAATTAAATAAACTAGCTAAAGTACAAAAAATAAAAAAGAACTAAGTTACAAAAAATAAAAAAATATTTACAAACATAAGAAAAATATTACAACAATTTTAAACTAATTACACCTACTCTAAGCCCCCTAATAAAATAACAAAGCCCCCCAAAATAAAAAATTCCCTACCCTATTCTAAATTAAAAAAGGTAAAAGCTCTTTTACCTTACCAGCCCTGAACAGGGCCCTTTGCGGGGCATGCCCCAAGAATTTCAGCTCTTTTGCCTGTAAAAAAAAAACATACAATACCCCCCCCAACATTACAACCCACCACCCACATACCCCTAATCTAACCCAAACCCCCCTTAAATAAACCTAACACTAAGCCCCTGAAGATCTTCCTACCTTGTCTTCACCATCCAGGTTCACCGATCCGTCCTGAAGAGCTCCTCCGATGTCCTGATCCAAGCCCAAGCGGGGGGCTGAAGAGGTCCATGATCCGGTCAAAGTCTTCATCCAAGCGGGGCAGAAGAGGATCTTCCATCCGATTGAAGTCTTCATCCAGGCGGCATCTTCTATGGTCTTCCATCCGGAGCGAAGCGGCAGGATCCTGAAGACCTCCAGCGCGGAACATCCATCCGGCCCGACGACTGAACGACGAATGACTGTTCCTTTAAGGGACGTCATCCAAGATGGCGTCCCTCGAATTCCGATTGGCTGATAGGATTCTATCAGCCAATCGGAATTAAGGTAGGAATTTTCTGATTGGCTGATGGAATCAGCCAATCAGAATCAAGTTCAATCCGATTGGCTGATCCAATCAGCCTATCAGATTGAGCTCGCATTCTATTGGCTGATCGGAACAGCCAATAGAATGCGAGCTCAATCTGATTGGCTGATTGGATCAGCCAATCGGATTGAACTTGATTCTGATTGGCTGATTCCATCAGCCAATCAGAAAATTCCTACCTTAATTCCGATTGGCTGATAGAATCCTATCAGCCAATCGGAATTCGAGGGACGCCATCTTGGATGACGTCCCTTAAAGGAACAGTCATTCGTCGTTCAGTCGTCGGGCCGGATGGATGTTCCGCGCTGGAGGTCTTCAGGATCCTGCCGCTTCGCTCCGGATGGAAGACCATAGAAGATGCCGCCTGGATGAAGACTTCAATCGGATGGACGATCCTCTTCTGCCCCGCTTGGATGAAGACTTTGACCGGATCATGGACCTCTTCAGCCCCCCGCTTGGGCTTGGATCAGGACATCGGAGGAGCTCTTCAGGACGGATCGGTGAACCTGGATGGTGAAGACAAGGTAGGAAGATCTTCAGGGGCTTAGTGTTAGGTTTATTTAAGGGGGGTTTGGGTTAGATTAGGGGTATGTGGGTGGTGGGTTGTAATGTTGGGGGGGGGGTATTGTATGTTTTTTTTTTACAGGCAAAAGAGCTGAAATTCTTGGGGCATGCCCCGCAAAGGGCCCTGTTCAGGGCTGGTAAGGTAAAAGAGCTTTTACCTTTTTTAATTTAGAATAGGGTAGGGAATTTTTTATTTTGGGGGGCTTTGTTATTTTATTAGGGGGCTTAGAGTAGGTGTAATTAGTTTAAAATTGTTGTAATATTTTTCTTATGTTTGTAAATATTTTTTTATTTTTTGTAACTTAGTTCTTTTTTATTTTTTGTACTTTAGCTAGTTTATTTAATTGTATTTATTTGTAGGAATTGTGTTTAATTAATTTATTGATAGTGTAGTGTTAGGTTAATTGTAGGTAATTGTAGGTAGTTTATTTAATCAATTTATTGATAGGGTAGTGTTAGGTTTAATTATATCTTAGGTTAGGATTTATTTTACAGGTAAATTTGTTATTATTTTAACTAGGTAACTATTAAATAGCTATTGTACCTGGTTAAAATAATTACCAAGTTGCCTGTAAAATAAATATAAATCCTAAAATAGCTATAATATAATTATAATTTATATTGTAGCTATATTAGGATGTATTTTACAGGTAAGTATTTAGCTTTAAATAGGAATAATTTATTTAATAAGAGTTAATTTATTTCGTTAGATTTAAATTATATTTAACTTAGGGGGGTGTTAGTGTTAGGGTTAGACTTAGCTTTAGGGGTTAATCCATTTATTATAGTAGCGGTGAGCTCCGGTCGTCAGATTAGGGGTTAATAATTGAAGTTAGGTGTCGGCGATGTTAGGGAGGGCAGATTAGGGGTTAATACTATTTATGATAGGGTTAGTGAGGCGGATTAGGGGTTAATAACTTTATTATAGTAGCACTCAGGTCTGCTCAGCAGATTAGGGGTTAATAAGTGTAGGCAGGTGTCGGCGACGTTGTGGGGGGCAGATTAGGGGTTAATAAATATAATATAGGGGTCGGCGGTGTTAGGGGCAGCAGATTAGGGGTACATAGGGATAACGTAGGTTGCGGCGGTTTACGGAGCGGCAGATTAGGGGTTAAAAAAAATATGCAGGGGTCAGCGATAGCGGGAGCGGCAGATTAGGGGTTAATAAGTGTAAGGTTAGGGGTGTTTAGACTCGGGGTACATGTTAGAGTGTTAGGTGCAGACGTAGGAAGTGTTTCCCCATAGGAAACAATGGGGCTGCGTTAGGAGCTGAACGCTGCTTTTTTGCAGGTGTTAGGTTTTTTTTCAGCTCAAACAGCCCCATTGTTTTCTATGGGGGAATCGTGCACGAGCACGTTTTTGAGGCTGGCCGCGTCCGTAAGCAACTCTGGTATCGAGAGTTGCATTTGCGGTAAAAATGCTCTACGCTCCTTTTTTGGAGCCTAACGCAGCATTTGTTTGAACTCTCGATACCAGAGTTAAATTTATGGTGCGGCCAGAAAAAAGCCTGCGGAGCGTTAACAGCCCTTCTACCGCCAAACTCCAAATCTAGGCCTAAGTATTTCTTCCGGTGATTTAAATAATTTGCCTTCCGAGTCTATATGTTTTATTATAGGGGAAGCTTTGTCAAATTTAACCAGCTTTGCCAAAAGTTTCCCGGTTTTATTGCCATAATGATACAGCTTAGCCTGCCACTTAAGATCTCTTTGGGTGGCTTTATACATTAAACAAGAGTCCCTTTCTGCTAAGGCATTAGTATATCTAAGCCAGTTTTCTGACGTTCTCTGGTATATATAACGATTATAGGCATTAGTAACTGCCCTCACTAGTTCCCTTTCTCTAGTTTTAAGTCTTTTAGTCCTAGATATACTATATGCTAATATTTCCCCCCGCAAAACCGCTTTGGCTGATTCCCAAAATAAAGCAGGTCGATATATATATTCACGATTAAAAAAACATATTCGCGAAATCTTTGAGCCAGTTTTTGAATTTTAAGTCAGAAGCTAAATATCGTGGGAAATGAAACCCAGTATTTTTATGTTTTGAGGGGCTTACTTGCAACCCAAGAGATATTGGGGCATGGTCCAAAGTAGTAATAGGTAAGATTTCAGCTTTTACCTTAAATTTGATTAATCGTTCATCAATCAGGAAGTGATCTATCCTAGACAGAGATTATGTGCCCTTGAGTGACACGTATATTCTCTCACGTCGGGGTTCTGTACTCTCCATATGTCGCATAGCTTCAGGTTCCGAAGCAGTTTAATGAACAATTTTGACTCCAGATTATCTCTCTTGGTTTTAGTCAGAGTAGAATTCTGTCTCAATCTGTTGAGAGGATACTGCGGTGCCATGTTGAAGTCCCCTCCAAGTACTAGATATCCCTCTGCAAATAACATAAGTTTGTTTTGTAGTGTTTCCCAAAAAGAGAGACTAAAGATATTAGGAGCGTAGACATTACAAAATGTATTTAGTGTTTCTGAAATCCTGATTTTTTACCATTAGATACCTCCCCTCTTGATCTGATTCTACATGAACGACTTTGTATGCTAGTTTCTTCCCCAGAAGAATTGCTACCCCACCTTTTCTATTTAAAGTAGAAGAAAACAAGACTTTCTTGACCCAAGATGTTTTTAACTTAAGTACTTCCTCAGATTTTAAATGGGTTTGTTGTAAAAAAAGCTATATCCGTGTTACTTTTCCTTAATTGAGATAATATTAATTTTCGTTTTATAGGAGAAGTAAGGCCTCCTATGTTCCAGGAGGTCAATTTAAAATTGTTCTCCTTGTGCATCATCTACTCATTAAACATAAAAGGTAGCAAAAAAAAAAAGAGCAAAACAAGAACCCAATAACCCAAAATAAACCAAGCAGTTAGAGGGAGTTCATCCCCACTCCCTCGCCAACCCTTATACTCAAGAATTTTCACCATTATTAACCGAGAGGGTAATTATAACTCTCTCCTACTTTCCCTCTATCCTATTTTGATACTGAAGGATAAGTCTCCGCATAAAATTTTTCAGCATCCTGTGCTGACTCAAAAAAATAAGTGTGCCCATCTATCAGTACTTTCAACTTTGCCGGGTAAAGTAGCGTGGCCCAAGCACCTTGTTTTATAAAATTTGTACAGTGTGGGGCAAGTTCCCTTCTTTTTGTAGCTGTTTCTATTGAATAGTCTTGAAACATAAGGATTTTTGCACCATCAAGGAAAATAGGTTGTTGTTTGCGGTAAGCTTGAAGCAAAGTAACTTTATGTTGAAAGTTTAGAATTTTTGCTATTATTGGCCTCGATCTTGTATTCACTTTACTTAAGCTAAATTAACCTGTTCTATGAGCCCTTTCAATGATTATCTGTGGTTGAGATTCAGGGATCTGAAGTAGTCGGGGTAGAGTGATTGACAGTAATTTTTCTAGATCTTCAAATTGTTTTCCCTCTCGGACCCTGATCACTCTTAAGTTGTGGGACCCTGATCACTCTTACTCTGCATTTTTAAGAGTGTGTTGTTAGTAGCTTCAAGGGTAGATTTATAGGACATAGTCAGGTCCTCAAGGTCTGAGATCCTTTGCTCAGCCTCAGATATTCTATACGCAAATTGTTTTATTTCATTGGACAAGGATGCAATATCCTGTTTTATTTCATCCCGCAATAGGTCAAATTTGGGGGTTAAGGCTAGTGAATTACTAGTAACTAGTGTTTGTATATCTAAAGGTTCCGTCGTAAGTGAGGGGTTTACCATAAGTGATTGTGTCTCTACCGGAGTTTCAAGAATAGTTTTGTTTTTCTTATCTCTTTGTCTCCCCGTCATAGCTAAAGGAGAGGTTTTAGGGTGACCGTGCAGATATTTATCCATATATGACTAAAAAAAACAAAAATACCACGTGAATTGTGAGGGGAGAACGAAAAAAAAGGGGGATTTGTGAAGTGATCTCGTGAAGGTGAAAGAGGAAGGCCAGGAGGGCGTGCAGGGTATAGGGGGTGATATCCACCCAGTTATCTACTTGTACAAAAAAATAGAGAAGAAATTATAAAGACAGTATGTCAGTTTGTGGTTATGATCTCCTTTACAGTTATGGGGGGAAACAACACGTAAGCTTATTTTACCCGGTCTCTTGGGCCTAGAGTTAATTTATCGTTTTAGTTTATTTATTACAGTACAAGGTGTTTCCTTATATATGATTCTTAGTTATTCCCCCTCATGCTAGAATGTTCCCTTTAATTACTGTGTTCTCCAATTAAGGAAATTTATTATCAAGATTAATACCTTAACATTCTACTTAATATTTAAACGGCCTTGTACCGCTCCTAATTCCAGTAAGAGATGTATTAATACAGCATAAACTCCACATAAGAGCCTAGGAGGAAGAGAACTAAATGATATTTTCACTTTATGTATAATATTGATTACACCACTTTATTCTCTTTTCTCTCCCTTTTCTTTTTCTTTCTTCTCCTTCCCCTTCGCCCTTCCTCTTCCCTTTCCCTTCTTCCGCCTCTCTTTTCCCCTTCCTTCCACTTCAAGGAGAATTTAATTAGGTACTTCAATAATTGCCCAGAGAATAAGTTGCTAATCTAGTTATAGGTTTAATGACGGGGAAAAATACTAGGAATCGCTAATAGGCTACTTGGGCCAACATCAATGGTCTCCTAGATGTGATAAGTTGCTGTATAGCTTATATTTCCCTAGATAGAGGGAGCCCCCAGTATATTATACAGAAAGAAAAAAAATAAGCAAATAGGACAGTAATTATATACCTTTCCCCTATATTTTTCTTTCTTTTTTTTTTTTCTTTTCTTCCTGTGTCCAAATGTAGTTTACTAACAGGGCAATCTATTTCGGTGTCCCATATTTCCTTCTCTAAGATACATAGTTAAGCCCTCTTATTTACTAGCATCAACTCTCTAGATCTAGAAGAAGACAGCAGAATAACTATACAAAATTCTTATTACTAGCACAAGAGCAGAGAAAATTAAAATTAAGCATAGGGAAGGAAAAAAGATAATAAAGCGTTTTATATGCAGTTGTCTCCACTGTTTAGCTTTTTCTCAGGTCTGACCATCTGATCAGCATTATTTTTTTTCCCAATACATGTGTGGATCTTAGCGATTTTAAACGTGTCAAACACTTTCATCTTTCTTAACAGATAACAGACAATATTGCAAAGAGTACCCTTTAGTCATTATCAGGATATACTTGTAACACCGAGATTCCTTTCTTCTATGTTCACTGTATCGTTTCCTAGTGTTAATACAGTTATTTTCATAGGCAGGCTGAAGCAAATCTCCCCACAGTCTGTAATATTTTTTAGGATATTTTCTTCAGACTGAGACCGCTTTTTCCCATGTCGTGTTGCCCTTCTTGACAATTATTCAGTCCCCCTGCTCCCCCTGTACATCCTCACAGCAAGTTTTGCTCAATATTTGTTTTCCGAGTGTGCAATATTAAGTCTGAAGACAAAAAATAGACTCACCTCTCTTCATCTGCCTCTTGTCGCGGATCAGTTGAATGGGAGTAAGAAAACTTCTTGCGTAGGCAATAAGCAGCCCTTAGAAGAGGAAACAGCTTCCTAATGTTGGATCCCACACTCAGGATCGTCTGTCACGACCCCAGATAGTCTCACCTCCTCTTACGCAGCATCGGTGGGAGAGGGGGGAGAAGGATTCTAAGCCAATTTCTTCCGATGTCAAAAGATATTCCTTTAGGACTTACTCTTCCCCTCAGGCGGATCCAGCAGTGAGCTCCTCTCACACAACACCGGAGAGAGAGGGAGAAGTTCAACGGCTGCCACAGCAAGATTCCGGGAGGATCTCCAGGGGAGCCCAGGCAGTACTAGGAGTCCCGAGTAGCACGGTGGGGAGCCTAATCGGCCCACCAGGAGTGGAAAGCAGGTAACAGGGCCAACAGGTGCAGGCAATCTTGTCCACGTTATGATACACGGCTCCTCCGTTCCTCCACCGTAACAGATTCAATCCCCGCCTCCTCTCACTCCGTCCCAGCGGGGAGAGTCAGTGTGCTCCGACCAAGAAGGATCCCAAGCAGACCCCAGGAGGGCCACAATCAGCAGGCAGAGACAAGGTCCGCAACCGCAGAGAGGACGCTCCCCAGCAAAAAAAAAAACCCCCACCTTCGGCGAAGAGGCAGGCAGGAAAATCAGGAGTCAGAGGTGAGCCTGTTTCTGCTAAATTACAAGGGGAGCAGGTGAGTTTTTCCCTTCTGAAAAAAATAGTTTTATCGTGCTCTCAGCTCTTCTCCCACATCCGGCACAAGGGTTAAGGGAATGACTCATAAATTAAGTACTTTTTTTTTTTAAGTAGCACTGTGAGTTGACTTTGACAGTTATCAGTTCCTCTGTTATAGAGGTTCTTTCAGTATGAGGGTATTTCCTAGCTTGGTTTAAATTGCTATAACAGCTGTTGTGGTTCCAGGAGCGATATCTTGAGCTATCCAGGTAGCTACCCCAGTAATTGGGGTAAGGCGCGAAGAAACCAGCAGCTGTACGACTGGAGCAGAGAGCTCAGCAACACGTACTTGCTCCTCCTCCACCGGAACGAAAGAACATGCCAGGACATGTAATTTTAAACAACTTTCCAATTTACTTTTATCACCAATTTTGCTTTGTTCTCTTGGTATTCTTAGTTGAAAGCTAAACCTAGGAGATTCATATGCTAATTTCTTAGACCTTGAAGGCCGCCTCTAATCTAAATGCACTTTGATAGTTTTTTACCACTAGAGGGCATTAGTTCACATGTTTCATATAGATAACATTGAGCTCATGCACGTGAATTTACCATGGAGACCACTCTGATTGGCTAATATGCAAGTCTGACAAAAGAACTGAAATAAGGGGGCAGTCTGCTGAGGCTTAGATACAAGGTAATTACAGAGGTAAAATGTGTATAATTATAACTGTGTTGGTTATGCAAAACTGGGGAATTGGTAATTAAGGGATTATCTATCTTTTAAAACAACAAAAATTCTGGTGTTGACTGACCCTTTAAGCTGTGGCAACTGTAACTCCATGATTAAGGGAGAATTTTTTTATCACCCCACACAAGGCACAAAATATACTAATAATATACACACTATTTAACATGTAGATCAAAGTACATAATATATCTTATTAAATATCCGTGGCCTTAATTATATTGGCGAGTCCTGTAGAGAAGCCAGGGAGCGCATCACGGAACACAAATCTAACATAAGGTTTAATAATAAAAATGCCCCTGTCTCATCACACTTCATTGAAGCAGGACATAACATCAGCCAATTGCCCTTCCAAATTATCGAGAGAGTGTATACCCCTAGGAGGGGGGTGACAGAGAGCATCTCCTTAAGGCCAGGGAAATGTACTGGATTAGTATATTGCAAACTTTAAAACCAAGGGGCCTCAATAAGGACTTTGACTGGTCACTGGATGAATATCTCCTTATTTACTTTTTGATAAGATTCCTCATGATGTCTGTATAAATCCTATGCATAATACTGTACATTTATAAGATTGTCGTATATATTATGCCATGTAGCTCATTTATCTTACCTTATCTGTAGATTTATTCTCTGTTTAATACTCTGTAAAGATTGTAGTGGTGTCTAATATGCAATGCTGCTCCTCTTTTTTTTAAATTGTATATACAGTGGCTATATGTATATATTTTTATTGTATATTCTGTACTGCTTTTATAACCCTTTATTTACACTGTCTTCTTAAGATAAGAAATACTCTTATGGAAAAATATAAAAATAATTTACACTAGGTGGCGCTGTGTTCTAATTAATGGGTGATTGGCCTGCACCTGTGTACAGGTATAAAGGTAGCCTCTTTGTAAACTTATGCAGACATGACTAAGGACCTAGTACAGGTCTGAAACATTGTTTTTTGTGTGGCCCATGGTGTAATAAAGGTCTTTTTTTGTCATCTGCCAAGACTGGAGTACCTTTGTTCAAGATCCTGCTTGTCTGACCATCCTCTCTGGTGTGCACGGCACACTGCCGGTTCTGTGTAGGTCTGGGCCGGCCTTTTCTCCTTTTCAATTGCACTTATTTTGACCAATCTTTTTTTAAAGTTATTAACTTTTCAGCCTCCAATGTTTATAGCACACTGACACCTCTATTAGAACCACCTGCTTAGTTCTGTATTGTAGATATTTGAAACCACAACACTTATGTTTGTACAAAGATACAAAAGGGAAACGGGCAGCAAGCTTTTCCTTTTTGCTTTTAAACCTTCATTTTATCACTCATGTAAAACCATACAGCATACTGCCATAGGGGCCGAATTATCAAGCTCCGAATGGAGCGTGATGCCCCTGTTTCTGCGTGAGCCTTCAGGCTCGCCGGAAACAGAAGTTATGAAGCAGCGGTCTAAAAACCGCTGCTCCATAACTTGTCCGCCTGCTCTGAGGCTGCGGACAGAAATCAACCCGATTGAATACGATCGGGTTGATTGACACCCCTTGCTAGCGGCCGATTGGCCGCAAATCTGCAGGGAGCGGCATTGCACAAGCAGTTCACAAGAACTATTGATGTGCGGCAGACGTGATACACTACATCGTATCATGTCCGCTTGCACTATGATAAATTGGCCCCATAGACTGTTACACGCAGGGTCCTTCATCAAAGAGTGCTATTTACATGATACACACTGTTTAATTATACACATTTACCTATTAGGAGGATTTCTCATGAGGAATCAAGAAAATAGCTGAATACAAAATTACTACAATATTCAAAGCTGCTGGTTTATTTGGACCCATAGCTGGTCCCTATTAACCCTTAAGGTGGAGACATTAAAGGGACAGGAAACCCCCACATTTTCTTTCATGATTTGGATAGAACATACATTTTTAAACGGCTTTCCAATTTACTTCCATTATCAACTTTGCTTTGTTCTCTTGTTATCCTTTGCTGAAGGAACAAGGTTGTAGTATTAGAAGCAAGAGGAACACATCTAGTCAGCCAATCACAAAAGACAAATGAGTGCAGATACCAATTAACAGCAGCTCCGACTCATGTAGGATATGTGCATATTCTTTTTCAACAAGGGATACCAAGAGAACAAAGCACATTTAAAAAAAGAAGAGAATTTAAAACTGCCTTAAATTGACATGCTCTATTTGAATCATGCAAGTTTAATTTTGACTTTCCTATCCCTTTAATATTTTATATAAGTTTATGTTGTACCATGTACTCTCATGGAACTTCCTGCTGTAATTACAGGGCTTCTAGAGGAAAACCTAGGCACCGGGCTATTAAATGTGAAGGAAGAGGATGAGACAGATGATATGAATAGTCATCAGAGTGAAATAGATTGGTCCCTCCCTGCCGGTGAGTAGTAATACGTGAGAGTCTTCCGGGGCTGTGCACGCAGTCACTTACTGCTCTCCCTCCCTGCCGGTGAGTAGTAATACGTGAGAGTCTTCCGGGGCTGTGCACGCAGTCACTTACTGCTCTCCCTCCCTGCCGGTGAGTAGTAATACGTGAGAGTCTGCCGGGGCTGTGCACACAGTTACTTACTGCTCGCCCTTGTAGTTTATTGTCTGGTTTATAAACAATAGGATTTTGACCCTTATTTAGTTCATGTTTTATTTTTATACTGGAATATAGCGGGTCACAGTAAAAAAATAGAAGCAAAGGAAAATGTGCAAAGTGTGTGTACTTGGTGATATGGTCTGCCTGGTAAATAAATAAGCTGTTTTATGGTAAAGCTATAAAAAGCAGATCATGGGATATAAAAACTGAATCTGTTTTATTTGTACAGACGAAGACGACACTGATATATTGAAAGTTGAGATAACAGACGATCTGTGTGTAACGCTGGGAACCCCGTATGAGGAAACCAGTGACAGTATCAGCCCACGTGAGTGCACATGTATCTTGTGTCTGAGGTATGCAGGTTATGGGTGAGTGTGCCCGTGTCTTGTGTCTAAGAGATGTGGTTTACATGTAAGTAACAACTTACATAGTGTCTGGAGGACGTAGGATATAGGTAAGTATGCACATATATTGTGAGGTACGTGGGTTACAGATGAGCAACACAAACGTTAGCAACATTTTGTGAACAAAAAATCATGGCTGATTAAAAGCATTTGTTGAGACCAAAACATTGATACATTTTTTGGACCCAGGTCAGTGTGAACATGTGTTGTGACTGAGGGACGCAGGTTGCAGGTGTGTGCTTGTGTGTTATGTCCGAGGTATACAGGTTGCAGGTGAGTTTGCATATGTGTTGTGTCTGAGGGATGGGATTTACAGGTGAGTATGTATATAGGTTATGTCTGGGGTACATAGGTTATAGGAGAGTGTTCACATGTGTTGTGTGACGGACACAGTTTATAGGTGAGTGTGCATGTATGTTCTGTCCGAGATTCTTGGGTCACAGATGAGTGTGATGATCTACTTAATAATTATATTTTGTTTACATATTAATTTATAGCTCGCCACGTGATTTTATCTATATATAAGGGGAGAGATATTAATACATCCCATGGATACTACAAACTACTTACACATACGTGTATTCCCATGTACAGGCCGTATGGATGTGACGCCTTCTGATGGCTCAGCAGTTGAGCGCAGAAGAGAACCGTATGTGTTTGATCAGGTGAAGACTGAGGAGGATGAAGTTCCTATAAATACGGCTACAGGTGATTAGCGGATATTAAGTAAAGGGAAGATTCTGTGATGGTGACATTTTGTCTCATATAAATAACAGCTAATGTATATTTCCATCTAAAGGGGAGGAGAGTCCATGGCTTCATTCATTACTTTTAGGAATTAAGAACCTGGCCACCAGGAGGAGGCAAAGACACCCCAGCCAAAGGCTTAAATACCTACCCCACTTCCATCACCCCCAGTCATTCTTTGCCTTTTGTCGCAGGAGGATGGCAGCGAAGTGCCAAAGATTCGGAATAGTCTCTTATGGAGGGTAGTACTCTTCGGAATGGGACTGGAGTTTTAAGTAGTCCTGTCAGCCTCTCAGTGAGAGCCTGGGTGAAAGTTAGAGTCCTGAGATGCAGGGAGAGTCTTTTTGCGAAACCATCCCGACTCATATTAACATCTCCACAAGAAATCAGCATTGACGAGTTTCGCTGCCTGCTTTCTACACTCAAGTCAATGTCAGGAGCGATGCTACTACCCTGTCACACTTGAATGGCCGTGTTCCTGTTCCACGGCATAGATTCTGGTAAGATTGTTTAATTTTATTATACTCATAATGATAACGGAGAAGACAGGATCACAGTATTTATTTTATCTTTATAGAATCAAGGGTTTATACATAATATTGTTTATTGTGTCATTGCCGCGTTATGTGCGAGATGAGGCTCTGGCAATGGGTGGAACTTACAGGTTCACTTCCGGGAGTATTTGCGCTGCCGTTTTGGCGCGTTTTTCTCCCTAGTGCAGGGGCGGTCTTGCAAGGCATTATATGTGACCGGGTGTGGCCTATTCAACTTCCTCTGTTGATCAGCGGCGCAGGAGACGAAGCGGTTTCTGTAGTCCGGGTCATAGGAGGTGGTGAGCGCCCGGCCATTGGAGGTTATAAAGGTTCCTGTTTATTAAGTAAATCTAGTCCATAATAAAGGCACAAGCTATGGAGAACTCTGACGCGTTAGAGGTTACTCCCTCTTTAACAAAGGCTCATACCTGTGTTTATTGTGAGGAGGTTCTGATAGATCAGCCTGCTCAACTATGTTCCACATGCCTTGATAAAGTTGCAACATCTAAAAATAAAAGGATGTCTAGCACTACTGAGCCGTCCACCTCTGAGAGTTCTCCGTCCCGTGAGGTGCGTTCCCTGTATTCATCTCCGATTGCACATGCAGCGCCCCAGGGTCCAGCCATTACTCCTACGGAAGAGATTAGTTTTCCGTCAGATTTTGCGGAACAACTCTAAACGGCGGTATCGAAAGTGATCCATGCCTTACCACGTTCTGCTAAGCGCAAGTGTAGGGCGTATCATGGCAGCCCAGCCCAGGGGTTGTCTACGCTTATGGAAATATCAGAGGCGTTATATGATGATGAGGCCCACTCCGACTCTTCGTAAGATGCACCTTCTGGGTTGGAATCCGTGTAATCTAAACCTCCGGCTGCGGAGGAGCCTGACTTTAGGTTTAGGATAGAGAATTTGCGCTTTTTGCTGAAGCAAGTGCTTGCTACTCTGGAGGTTCCAGAACCGAAGCATCTGGAGGAACCTTTGATTCCTAAGCTTGATAAAGTATATGAGGACAGGGTGGTACCTCAGACCTTCCCGGTTCCTGTTAAGATGGCTAATTTTATTAAGAATGAATGGGAGCGATTAGGTTCTTCCTTTTCCTCTTCTTCTTCTTCATTTAAAGGGACAGTCTAGGCCAAAATAAACTTTCATGATTCAGATAGAGCATGTAATTTTAAACAATTTTCCAATTTACTTTTATCACCAATTTTGCTTTGTTCTCTTGGTATTCTTAGTTGAAAGCTTAACCTAGGAGGTTCATATGCTAATTTCTTAGACCTTGAAGCCCACCTCTTTCAGATTGCATTTTAACAGTTTTTCACCACTAGAGGGTGTTAGTTAACATATTTCATATAGATAACACTGTGCTCGTGCACATGAAGTTATCTGGGAGCAGGCACTGATTGGCTAGACTGCAAGTCTGTCAAAAGAACTGAAAAAAGGGGCAGTTTGCAGAGGCTTAGATACAAGATAATCACAGAGGTTAAAAGTATATTATTATAACTGTGTTGGTTATGCAAAACTGGGGAATGGGTAATAAAGGGATTATCTTTTAAAACAATAAAAATTCTGGTGTAGACTGTCCCTTTAAGAAACTGTTCCCCGTTCTGGACTCTCAGCTTGAACTATAGGGGACCGTCCCTAAAGTGGATTCTGCTATCTCTACGCTCGCAAAGCGGATGACTATTCCTCTCGAGGATAGCGAAAGTGGATCAGTCCAAGCAAAACTTGGAAACCTGCTTAGTCTTGGAACAAGTCCAAGCAGAACAAGAAGCCTGCCGAGACAAAATCGGCATGAAGGGACGGCCACCGACCGGTCGACGGACCAAGTAGGGGGCAGATTTTCTCTCTTCTCAGAAGCCTGGTTGAAGGACGTTCAGGACCCTTGGGTTCTGGAGGTTGTCGCCCAGGGTTACAGGATAGGGTTCAGATCCCATCCGCCCAGGGACAGATTCCTCCTGTCAAACCTGTCTTCAAGACCAGAAAAGAGAGAGGCCTTTCTAGAATTTGTGAGGGATCTATCCTCTCTTGAAGTTATCATACCAGTACCCCAAGCAGAAAGGGGTCTAGGGTACTATTCTAATCTCTTTGTGGTTCCAAAGAAGGAGGGCACGTTCCACCCGATTCTGGACCTAAAGTGTTTAAACAAGTTTCTGGCTGTTCCATCATTCAAAATTGAAACGATCAGATCTATTCTGCCCCTAGTTCAAGAGGGAGAGTTCATGACAACAATAGCCTTGAAGGATGCTTACCTTCATCTTCCAATTCACAGGGACCACTTCAAGTTCCTAAGATTTGCGTTTCTGGAATAACACTTCCAGTTTGTAGCCCTTCCCTTTGGTCTGGCGATGGCCCCGAGAGTCTTCACGAAGGTTCTGGGGGCGCTACTTACAGTTGCCAGATCCAGAGGCAATGGATGACATTCTAGTCCAGGTGACATTGTTCAGTCTTGCAGAGGATCACTCGAGGGCTCTTCTTCTCTTGCTCCAATCTCACGGTTGGAAAATCAACTCAAGAACGAGTTCCCTGGGTCCCAGCAATAGGGTAGAGTTCCTGGGCACGATAAAAGACTCTATATTCATGAAAATATTTCTCACAGAACAACGACGCAGGAAGATTGCGTCCACCTGTCTTGCCCTTCAGTCCTCCTCAAGCCCCTCGGTGGCTCAGTGTATGGAGGTGATCAGGCTCATGGTTTCCAGCATAGACATCATTCCATTTGCCAGGTTCCATCTCAGACCTCTTCAATTGTGCATGTTGAGACAGTGGAACAGCGATCATTCAGATCTATCACAGCAGATATACATGGATGCTCGGACTCGGAACTCCCTCTCTTGGTGGATCCGTCCGGAGCAACTCTCCCTGGGGACATTCTTCTTGAGACCGTCCTGGGAAATTGTGACCACGGACGCAAGTCTGGCAGGATGGGGAGCTGTTTGGGGTGCCAGGATGGCACAAGGAAAATAGACCCGGGAGGAGCCTCTCCTCCCGATAAATATTCTGGAACTTCGAGCAATCTACAATGCCCTAAAGGCGTGGCCTCCTCTGGAGTCGTTCAGCTTCATCAGATTCCATACTGACAACATTAGCTCAGTGGCTTACATCAACCATCAAGGAGGTACGAGAAGCTCCCTAGCAATGAGGGAGGTGTCTCGGATTTTGGAGGGGGCGTAGTCCCACAGCTGCTTGCTCTCAGCGATCCACATTCCAGATGTGGAAAACTGGGAAGCGGACATTCTCAGCAGGCAATCCTTCCATCCGGGGAAATGGTCTCTCCACCCCGAAGTATTTGCGGAGATTTGTCTCAGATGGGGAACACCGGAGATAGATCTCATGGCGTCCAGACTCAATTGCAAGCTACCCCGATACGGGTCGAGGTCAAGGGATACTCAGGCAGAGCTGATAGATGCCTTAGTGGTACCTTGGGGGTTCAGCCTAGCTTACATTGTCCCACCGTTACCACTTCTACCTTGTGTAGTGGCACGCATCAAACAGGAGCGAGCTTCAGCTATTCTGATTGCTCCGTCATGGCCGCAGAGGACGGGGTTTGCGGATCTGGTAGTTATGTCATCCTCTCCGCTATGGAGGTTACCCTGTCGCAGGGATCTGCTGGAACAGGGTCCCTTTCAACATCAAAATCTCAATTCTCGGAGGCTGACTGCGTGGAGATTGAACGCCTAGTCTTGGCCAAGAGAGGATTTTCTGAAAGTGTGATTGATACTTTAGTTCAGGCAAGGAAGCCAGTCACTCGTCGCATCTATCATAAGGTGTGGCAGACTTACTTGTCCTGGTGTGAAAAGCATGGATATCCTTGGCACAAGGTGAAGGTATCCAGGATTCTGTCCTTTCTCCAGGATGGCTTGGAGAAGGGTCTTACCACCAGTTCCTTAAAGGGATAGATTTTGACCTTATCAGTCTTGTTGCACAGGAGACTCGCTGAGCTTCATGATATCCAATCTTTTGTTCAGGCTCTGTCTAGAATCAGGCCTGTCTTTTGACAGTCTGCTCCTCCATGGAGCTTAAACTTGGTCCTTAAGGTATTGCAGAGGGTTCCTTTTGAGCCTATGCATTCTATTGACATTAAGATTATGTCCTGGAAGGTTCTCTTCCTATTGGCTATTGCATCGGCATGCAGAGTTTCTGAAATGGAGGCCTTGCAATGTGAGCCTCCTTATCTGTTTTTTCATGCGGATAAGGCTGTTCTTCGCACTGGTTTGGGGTTTCTTCCCAAGGTGGTGTCTAACCGTAACCTCTTCTATTTCTTTGTCTTTTTGGTTGAGGAGCTTGATTCGCTTGGCCTACAAGACAGCGGAACATAAGCCTCCTCAGAGGATCACGGCTCATTCAACTAGAGCTTTGGCTTCGTCTTGGGCCTTCAAGAATGAGAGAAGATAAGAAGGTTTGTTAAAGATACTAGCACTTTTTACTCTAATTAGCTGCCCCAAATGGTGAGTAGATCTCCTAACTACTAACCAATTAAGGAAAAAGTGAAAAATACGAGTATGGGGTAGCGCTAAAAAAGCATAGAGATAAGGAAAAAGTATTTTAAATGCAATTGTAATATGCAAATATAATATAATGCAAATGTTATATGCAAATACTATAGAGAACTAATTATTAAATGATGGGTGTAAACAGACACCTAATGTTTTTAGTGTAATTATAAATATCAGTGATAGGTGCTAAATTTGTGCTAAAAAAATCTTAGAGGAAACTAATAATTCAAATTCAATTAATGTAGAAATATAGTTCAATTTTTTTTTTTTTAAATATAATATTTTTATTGAGGGTAATAAAGTATACAGCATACAGGTTACTCAATGAAACATATACATATAAAACATTTAACATGAATATCTCACAGTATAATAGGCAAACTGGGGAGCAACCTCACCACCACCCTCTATTTTTGCCCCTCCATAAATGCTCAGGCCACTTTTGGACCCTCGATTTCACTTCACTCTAACTGAGGGGATTAGTGAGATACAGACCCCTTTTGGGCCTGCAGATGACTGTCGCATAGAATACACAAAAGCATATATATAAGCATAAAAAAATAATCACAATGCTATCATGAAAAAAAAAAAAACATCCTACATTTACAATTTTTTGAGATTGTTAGATCGTGGTGACCTCCAGGCAAACAGGTCCACTTAAGGGACCAGAAACATTAGTCAGTCACTGAAGGCCCAGAAACAAATCTAATTTCAAAGAGTCCAGTGTCCATGTGTATAAAACAGCAGCAAGATTGGGAATCTGTAAACAGTATCAAAATATAGAAGTACAGCAGTGTACTTAATTTACTCTTAGTTAATGTAATTTAGCATTAAACACGGTAAACTGGTAGAGGTGTTATACTGAAGCAGGCCTCTGTTACCTCTGCAAACATAGGTAGACACAAACACTGAACATTAGTAATAACATACACAATAATGAAACTTTTAACCCAGGCAATCTTCGAATAACCAGAAAATAGTAGACACAGTAAATTGCCTGTATTAGGGCCTAAAGAACCAGTCTAAAGAATGTAGGAGAGACTTGTTACAAGTGAAAAGGGGGGGGGGGAGATTAATATAATAGTAGCGTACTCCTCCATTTGTTGGCCCACATGCCAGGATTTAAAGCAACTCTATCTTTAATGAGAAAATTAATAAATAAGGAAAACAAAGAAATCTAGTACTAGCCACATCCCAGAAGCTCCCAGACTAAGCGGCCATCTATAAGCTCTGCAGCTTGTTATGTGTAAAATTCTAGCAATAGAGGGATCTTAATGAGAGTATAAGCTTGACATCTGAGATTTGGGTTTTATCATTTGCTTCGCTATCCGTGAGCAAAGGGTATACCAGCACATTAGAAGCAATCATGGGGCCATAATAAGACGTACATCACACATCTCTCACACTTTTAAACATATAGGGATCAGAGACAAAACACTTTTAGCTAGAAAAGGAGGAAAATTAGGTATAGATTACTTGCTGCATCGTCCACATTATAGGTCCAGATATGTAATGAGCTTAAAAGAAAGGGATAGATACTCCCCCAAGCACCAAACCGTACTCCACTGTGGGTATGTTACTCCTCTACGTGAAGCTGTAGAATCATAGCTGCTCCGCAGCCGTGCATGCTTCCATCTTGTTCCTTAGAGGTTTTGATTCCCATAACTGGGCCGCCTCCCTGGATGTCCTATTCAACAGGAGTTGTTGGCTCTCCCCTCAGTTCGCCGAGACTCAGTTCCGTCTCAGCATCAGCTGGGTGCAAGCAGGCGGGTGCGTGGGGGGAGAGGCCCTCGGAGGACCTCAGGTCCTCTCTCACAGCGTTCACAGACAGAATAATGCCATCGAGTCTCTGACAAACCTCCCTCTCGAGTTCATCCATGTAGGTCCGCAATGCTTCAAATAGCTGCCCCATGATAGCAAAGGAGAGGGCTAGTACAGCTCAGATATCGCTATTCCAAATTTCTTAGTGCCCAGAGGGCTTCAGCAAGAGTTAGGCCCAATCTGTTCCTTGAATCTACGTTCTCAGTTCTGGGGAATGCGCTCTAGATTCCCCCAAATAGTTGATTGGGCAGTTGCAGGGTATAATTAGAGCATGCAAGTTTCATTTAGTGAAGGCTGAGACTCAATAAAACTAATAAAATAAAAGCCATTTCTCAGAGCTCTAACATTGCATGTCCATTCTGTTTGGGCGCTAGCCAATATAGTTCAATTTAGTTCATACAGGAAACAAAATAACAAGTAATAAATGTCTACTAAAAACGTGAAAGATATTTATAAAAAGATGTTGAATGCCAAGTGTAAACAGCGATTTATGTAATTCATAAAACTAAGTAATCAGTGATCAGTGCTAGAATTGCGCTCATAGGGATATCTAAAAGAAAGAATAGTCCTAAATATAAAATAATCCTAAAGAAAAAACATCCTATAAAATCATGTAAGGAATAAATAAATTAAGTTCATAAGTGAATACAGTGACTAGATCAAAAACACATGTGTAATATTTCAATATAATATGTGATGATATGTGCGGTGATGATTATTTAAAAAGTTAATTTGAGACAATGAATGTATATGAATAAAATGAGTAACAGAAAATTAAATAGATAACTTTTATAGGAACAATTAGTTATATTAAAAAACAAAGTAAGATGCCGGCATCAGGTTAAATGAATTATATGACAATAATACATACAATTATGCAATAATAGATAAAAACATTAATACGTGGATAAAGAGCTAACGTTCATGTAAAAAATGAATGTTCGTAACTATGCTGGCACGGAGATCACAAGGAAATTGATTAGAAGTTCCATATGGGTGATTACAATGTTACCGTGATTCCAGCGTTACCGTTACTCCAGTTGTTAGCGGTCTCAACAAATAGGAATGTCTCTCTAGTGTTTTTTAGAAATGTACCAGTTGTTAGACTCACAGAGGACAATTTCCAATGTTGTAGGTATAGTAGGTAGATGCTGGGACCGAGATATCTGTTGTGGCAATGTGATACAGATGCAAACTGTAGTTCTCGGTCCTACTACCTGTTCCGGTGTTAGAGGTCAGGATCTGAGTTTAGAATATTGATCCTACGAAATCCCAGTAAAGTGCAAATGCAGTTAAGCTTGAGACATGTACTTCACTCTAATAGATCCTGGGTAAGGAATTAAGCATATGTAGCTTGCTTTAGAAAATTTAAGCGGCTCGATGCACCTTACCTACTATTAGCGACTTCAGCAAACTTTCAGTTAACTTTCAGTTAGAAATGAGCAAATCTACGCGTTTCAGCCCTGTAGGCCTTTATCAAGATGCTCATTTAATACAGATCTAGGTTTAAATACCCTGTGGTTTCACCTCATAGGTTAATTTCGCTCTCAGTGGGTGTAACTCTTCAAGGTGTTCTCCGTTGGTAATACTAATTTAAAAGCTAGTGACATGGTAAAAAAGTTTTTTACAAAACAACAATGTTAGAGAAATCAACTTCACTTATATACATATGGATATAGAACACATTAAATGAATAAATTAAATGAATCCAAATTGATTCAGATAGATAAGTTACATTGCACAGATGACTGTCACGGTGTATAAATATCTAGTGTTTACCAGTCATAATCATTGGGGTATATCTGGCTATGTGCATTTTTGTTTCTAAAAACGTACTGTGTAACATAGTTATGTATTTAACCCATATTCTTTACTACAGGGAGTGCAGAATTATTAGGCAAGTTGTATTTTTGAGGATTAATTTTATTATTGAACAACAACCATGTTCTCAATGAACCCAAAAAACTCATTAATATCAAAGCTGAATAGTTTTTGAAGTAGTTTTTAGTTTGTTTTTAGTTATAGCTATTTTAGGGGGATATCTGTGTGTGCAGGTGACTATTACTGTGCATAATTATTAGGCAACTTAACAAAAAACAAATATATACCCATTTCAATTATTTATTTTTACCAGTGAAACCAATATAACATCTCAACATTCACAAATGTAAATTTCTGACATTCAAAAACAAAACAAAAACAAATCAGTGACCAATATAGCCACCTTTCTTTGCAAGGACACTCAAAAGCCTGCCATCCATGGATTCTGTCAGTGTTTTGATCTGTTCACCATCAACATTGCGTGCAGCAGCAACAACAGCCTCCCAGACACTGTTCAGAGAGGTGTACTGTTTTCCCTCCTTGTAAATCTCACATTTGATGATGGACCACAGGTTCTCAATGGGGTTCAGATCAGGTGAACAAGGAGGCCATGTCATTAGATTTTCTTCTTTTATACCCTTTCTTGCCAGCCACGCTGTGGAGTACTTGGACGCGTGTGATGGAGCATTGTCCTGCATGAAAATCATGTTTTTCTTGAAGGATGCAGACTTCTTCCTGTACCACTGCTTGAAGAAGGTGTCTTCCAGAAACTGGCAGTAGGACTGGGAGTTGAGCTTGACTCCATCCTCAACCCGAAAAGGCCCCACAAGCTCATCTTTGATGATACCAGCCCAAACCAGTACTCTACCTCCACCTTGCTGGCGTCTGAGTCGGACTGGAGCTCTCTGCCCTTTACCAATCCAGCCACGGGCCCATCCATCTGGCCCATCAAGACTCACTCTCATTTCATCAGTCCATAAAACCTTAGAAAAATCAGTCTTGAGATATTTCTTGGCCCAGTCTTGACGTTTCAGCTTGTGTGTCTTGTTCAGTGGTGGTCGTCTTTCAGCCTTTCTTACCTTGGCCATGTCTCTGAGTATTGCACACCTTGTGCTTTTGGGCACTCCAGTGATGTTGCAGCTCTGAAATATGGCCAAACTGGTGGCAAGTGGCATCTTGGCAGCTGCACGCTTGACTTTTCTCAGTTCATGGGCAGTTATTTTGCGCCTTGGTTTTTCCACACGCTTCTTGCGACCCTGTTGACTATTTTGAATGAAACGCTTGATTGTTCGATGATCACGCTTCAGAAGCTTTGCAATTTTAAGAGTGCTGCATCCCTCTGCAAGATATCTCACTATTTTTGACTTTTCTGAGCCTGTCAAGTCCTTCTTTTGACCCATTTTGCCAAAGGAAAGGAAGTTGCCTAATAATTATGCACACCTGATATAGGGTGTTGATGTCATTAGACCACACCCCTTCTCATTACAGAGATGCACATCACCTAATATGCTTAATTGGTAGTAGGCTTTCGAGCCTATACAGCTTGGAGTAAGACAACATGCATAAAGAGGATGATGTGGTCAAAATACTCATTTGCCTAATAATTCTGCACTCCCTGTATAATAGCATCATTGTATATTATATTTAATCAGAAGCTGAGAAAGGAAACTATAAAGTTGTTACAAATGTGTCAAATGTATATTTTATTTCTAACACATCTAACTATAAGTGTCGAAACTTGTGTATATATAGAAGAAAGAATTTTTTTGTTATTCTTTATTCATATTTTTATTCCCTATTCTTTTTTTTTCATTTCCTTTAGTAAAATCTAATCTAACACTTGAACGTATAATAGTGTTGTATATAGTAATTAATAAGGTATGTGTGTTTATATATGAATTAGAAAAGTTGACAAAAGAGTAAATGTTATCCTTATATGTAAGGGAATAAAAAATTCTAATATTCAAATTCAGAAAATTAGTAAAAATATTCTGATATTCAAATCCGAAAAAATAATAAAATTTCAAAAAATATATATAATTTGGAAAGGATAAAAAATTGACTATATGTAAAAAATGGGATTTCGTAGGATCAATATTCTAAACTCAGATCCTGACCTCTAACACCGGAACAGGTAGTAGGACCGAGAACTACAGTTTGCATCTGTATCACATTGCCACAACAGATATCTCGGTCCCAGCATCTACCTACTATACCTACAACATTGGAAATTGTCCTCCGTGAGTCTAACAACTGGTACATTTCTAAAAAACGCTAGAGAGACATTCCTATTTGTTGAGACCGCTAACACCTGGAGTAACGGTAACAATGGAATCACGGTAACATTGTAATCACCCATATGGAACTTCTAATCAATTTCCTTGTGATCTCCGTGCCAGCATAGTTACAAACATTCATTTTTGACATGAACTTTAGCTCTTTATCCACGTATTAATGTTTTTATCTGTTATTGCATAATCGTATGTATTACTGTCATATAATTCATTTAACCTGATGCCGGCATCTTACTTTGTTTTTTAATATGATTAATTGTTCATATAAAAGTTATCTATTTAATTTTCTGTCACTCATTTTATTCATATACATTCATTGTCTCAAATTAACTTTTTAAATAATCATCATCGCACATACCATCACATATTATATTGAAATATTACACATGTGTTTTTGATCTAGTCACTGTATTCACTTATGAACTTAATTTATTTATTCCTTACATGATTTTATAGGATGTTTTTTCCTTAGGATTATTTTATATTTAGGACTATTCTTTCTTTTAGATATCCCTATGAGCGCAATTCTAGCCCTGATCACTGATTACTTAGTTTTATGAATTACATAAATCGCTGTTTACACTTGGCATTCAACATCTTTTTATAAATATCTTTCACGTTTTTAGTAGACATTTATTACTTGTTATTTTGTTTCCTGTATGAACTAAATTGAACTATATTTCTACATTAATTGAATTTGAATTATTAGTTTCCTCTAAGATTTTTTTAGCACAAATTTAGCACCTATCACTGATATTTATAACTACACTAACAACATTAGGTGTCTGTTTACACCCATCATTTAATAATTAGTTCTCTATAGTATTTGCATATAACATTTGCATTCTATTATATTTGCATATTACAATTGCATTTAAATACTTTTTCCTTATCTCTATGCCTTCAAGAATGAGGCCTCTATGGAGCAGATTTATAAGACGGCTACCTGGTCCTCCTTAAACACTTTAACAAAGTTTTACAAATTTTACGTTTTTGCTTCTGCGGAAGCTGTTTTTGGGAGAAAGGTTTTGCAGGCTGTGGTGCCCTCAGATTAGGTTCCGCCTTTTTGCCCTCCTGTTCTTCATTTAGTGTTCTCTAGAGCTTGGGTATATGTTTCCCAAAAGTAATGAATGAAGCCATGGACTCTCCTCCCCTTTAGATGGAAAACACAAATTATGCTTACCTGATAATTTTATTTCCATCATAGGGAGGAGAGTCCATGGCTCCTGCCCGTAGCTCTGGTGGGCGGACCTAAATTTGATTTTGTTTTTCTGGCACCATTTATACCCTGATATTTATCCTACTGTTCCTTGTTCCCTCGGCAGAATGACTGGGGGATGAGGGGAGTGGGGGAGGTATTTAAGCATTCGACCGGAGTGTCTTTGCCTCCTCCTGGTGGCCAGGTTCTTAATTCCCAAAAGTAATGAATGAAGCCGTGGACTCTCCTCCCCACGATGGAAATAAAATTATCAGGTAAGCATAATTTATGTTTTTATCAGATGGTTACACAGCAGACGCATGTTAGTGAGTAGCTCAGGTTTATATCATTTTGTCTCATGTAAATTATATTTTATCAGATGGTTACACAGCAGACACAGGTTAGTGAGTAGCTCAGGTTTATATCATTTTGTGTCATGTAAATAACAGTTATTTCTCCAACATAGGTGTGTCCGGTCCACGGCGTCATCCTTACTTGTGGGATATTCTCCTCCCCAACAGGAAATGGCAAAGAGCCCAGCAAAGCTGGTCACATGATCCCTCCTAGGCTCCGCCTACCCCAGTCATTCTCTTTGCCGTTGTACAGGCAACATCTCCACGGAGATGGCTTAGAGTTTTTTAGTGTTTAACTGTAGTTTTTATTATTCAATCAAGAGTTTGTTATTTTGAAATAGTGCTGGTATGTACTATTTACTCAGAAACAGAAAAGAGATGAAGATTTCTGTTTGTATGAGGAAAATGATTTTAGCAATCCATGGCTGTTCCACACAGGACTGTTGAGAGCAATTAACTTCAGTTGGGGGAACAGTGTGCAGTCTCTTGCTGCTTGAGGTATGACACATTCTAACAAGACGATGTAATGCTGGAAGCTGTCATTTTCCCTATGGGATCCGGTAAGCCATGTTTATTACGATCGTAAATAAGGGCTTCACAAGGGCTTATTAAAACTGTAGACTTTTTTTGGGCTAAATCGATTCATTATTAACACATATTTAGCCTTGAGGAATCATTTTATCTGGGTATTTTGATATAATAATATCGGCAGGCACTGGTTTAGACACCTTATTCTTTAGGGGCTTTCCCAAAGCATAAGCAGAGCCTCATTTTCGCGCCGGTGTTGCGCACTTGTTTTTGAGAGGCATGGCATGCAGTCGCATGTGAGAGGAGCTCTGATACTTAGAAAAGACTTTCTGAAGGCGTCATTTGGTATCGTATTCCCCTTTGGGCTTGGTTGGGTCTCAGCAAAGCAGATACCAGGGACTGTAAAGGGGTTAAAGTTCAAAACGGCTCCGGTTCCGTTATTTTAAGGGTTAAAGCTTCCAAATTTGGTGTGCAATACTTTTAAGGCTTTAAGACACTGTGGTGAAAATTTGGTGAATTTTGAACAATTCCTTCATGTTTTTTCGCAATTGCAGTAATAAAGTGTGTTCAGTTTAAAATTTAAAGTGACAGTAACGGTTTTATTTTAAAACGTTTTTTGTACTTTGTTATCAAGTTTATGCCTGTTTAACATGTCTGAACTACCAGATAGACTGTGTTCTGAATGTGGGGAAGCCAGAATTCCTATTCATTTAAATAAATGTGATTTATGTGATAATGACAATGATGCCCAAGATGATTCCTCAAGTGAGGGGAGTAAGCATGGTACTGCATCATTCCCTCCTTCGTCTACACGAGTCTTGCCCACTCAGGAGGCCCCTAGTACATCTAGCGCGCCAATACTCCTTACTATGCAACAATTAACGGCTGTAATGGATAATTCTGTCAAAAACATTTTAGCCAAAATGAACACTTATCAGCGTAAGCGCGGCTGCTCTGTTTTAGATACTGAAGAGCATGACGACGCTGATAATAATATTTCTGAAGGGCCCCTAACCCAGTCTGATGGGGCCAGGGAGGTTTTGTCTGAGGGAGAAATTACTGATTCAGGGAACATTTCTCAACAGGCTGAACCTGATGTGATTGCATTTAAATTTAAGTTGGAACATCTCCGCATTCTGCTTAAGGAGGTATTATCCACTCTGGATGATTGTGACAAGTTGGTCATCCCAGAGAAACTTTGTAAAATGGACAAGTTCCTAGAGGTGCCGGGGCTCCCAGAAGCTTTTCCTATACCCAAGCGGGTGGCGGACATTGTTAATAAAGAATGGGAAAGGCCCGGTATTCCTTTCGTCCCTCCCCCCATATTTAAAAAATTGTTTCCTATGGTCGACCCCAGAAAGGACTTATGGCAGACAGTCCCCAAGGTCGAGGGAGCGGTTTCCACTTTAAACAAACGCACCACTATACCCATAGAGGATAGTTGTGCTTTCAAAGATCCTATGGATAAAAAATTAGAAGGTTTGCTTAAAAAAATGTTTGTTCAGCAAGGTTACCTTCTACAACCAATTTCATGCATTGTCCCTGTCGCTACAGCCGCATGTTTCTGGTTCGATGATCTGATAAGAGCGGTCGATAGTGATTCTCCTCCTTTGGAGGAGATTATGGACAGAATCAATGCTCTCAAATTGGCTAATTCTTTCACCCTAGACGCCACTTTGCAATTGGCTAGGTTAGCGGCTAAGAATTCTGGGTTTGCTATTGTGGCGCGCAGAGCGCTTTGGTTGAAATCTTGGTCGGCTGATGCGTCTTCCAAGAACAAGCTACTTAACATTCCTTTCAAGGGGAAAACGCTGTTTGGCCCTGACTTGAAAGAGATTATCTCTGATATCACTGGGGGTAAGGGCCACGCCCTTCCTCAGGATCGGCCTTTCAAGGCAAAAAATAAACCTAATTTTCGTCCCTTTCGTAGAAACGGACCAGCCCAAGGTGCTACGTCCTCTAAGCAAGAGGGTAATACTTCTCAAGCCAAGCCAGCTTGGAGACCAATGCAAGGCTGGAACAAGGGAAAGCAGGCCAAGAAACCTGCCACTGCTACCAAGACAGCATGAAATGTTGGCCCCCGATCCGGGACCGGATCTGGTGGGGGGCAGACTCTCTCTCTTCGCTCAGGCTTGGGCAAGAGATGTTCTGGATCCTTGGGCGCTAGAAATAGTCTCCCAAGGTTATCTTCTGGAATTCAAGGGACTTCCCCCAAGGGGGAGGTTCCACAGGTCTCAGTTGTCTTCAGACCACATAAAAAGACAGGCATTCTTACATTGTGTAGAAGACCTGTTAAAAATGGGAGTGATTCATCCTGTTCCATTAAGAGAACAAGGGATGGGGTTCTACTCCAATCTGTTCATAGTTCCCAAAAAAGAGGGAACGTTCAGACCAATCTTAGATCTCAAGATCTTAAACAAGTTTCTCAAGGTTCCATCGTTCAAGATGGAAACCATTCGAACTATTCTTCCTTCCATCCAGGAAGGTCAATTCATGACCACGGTGGATTTAAAGGATGCGTATCTACATATTCCTATCCACAAGGAACATCATCGGTTCCTAAGGTTCGCATTCCTGGACAAACATTACCAGTTCGTGGCGCTTCCTTTCGGATTAGCCACTGCTCCAAGGATTTTCACAAAGGTACTAGGGTCCCTTCTAGCTGTGCTAAGACCAAGGGGCATTGCTGTAGTACCTTACTTGGACGACATTCTGATTCAAGCGTCGTCCCTTCCTCAAGCAAAGGCTCACACGGACATTGTCCTGGCCTTTCTCAGATCTCACGGATGGAAAGTGAACGTGGAAAAGAGTTCTCTATCCCGGTCAACAAGGGTTCCCTTCTTGGGAACAATAATAGACTCCTTAGAAATGAGGATTTTTCTGACAGAGGCCAGAAAAACAAAGCTTCTAGACTCTTGTCGGATACTTCATTCCGTTCCTCTTCCTTCCATAGCTCAGTGCATGGAAGTGATCGGGTTGATGGTAGCGGCAATGGACATAGTTCCTTTTGCGCGCATTCATCTAAGACCATTACAACTGTGCATGCTCAGTCAGTGGAATGGGGACTATACAGACTTGTCTCCGAAGATACAAGTAAATCAGAGGACCAGAGACTCACTCCGTTGGTGGCTGTCCCTGGACAACCTGTCACAAGGGATGACATTCCGCAGACCAGAGTGGGTCATTGTCACGACCGACGCCAGTCTGATGGGCTGGGGCGCGGTCTGGGGATCCCTGAAAGCTCAGGGTCTTTGGTCTCGGGAAGAATCTCTTCTACCGATAAATATTCTGGAACTGAGAGCGATATTCAATGCTCTCAAGGCTTGGCCTCAGCTAGCGAGGGCCAAGTTCATACGGTTTCAATCAGACAACATGACAACTGTTGCGTACATCAACCATCAGGGGGGAACAAGGAGTTCCCTAGCGATGGAAGAAGTGACCAAAATCATTCTATGGGCGGAGTCTCACTCCTGCCACCTGTCTGCTATCCACATCCCAGGAGTGGAAAATTGGGAAGCGGATTTTCTGAGTCGTCAGACATTGCATCCGGGGGAGTGGGAACTCCATCCGGAAATCTTTGCCCAAGTCACTCAGCTGTGGGGCATTCCAGACATGGATCTGATGGCCTCTCGTCAGAACTTCAAAGTTCCTTGCTACGGGTCCAGATCCAGGGATCCCAAGGCGGCTCTAGTGGATGCACTAGTAGCACCTTGGACCTTCAAACTAGCTTATGTGTTCCCGCCGTTTCCTCTCATCCCCAGGCTGGTAGCCAGGATCAATCAGGAGAGGGCGTCGGTGATCTTGATAGCTCCTGCGTGGCCACGCAGGACTTGGTATGCAGATCTGGTGAATATGTCATCGGCTCCACCTTGGAAGCTACCTTTGAGACGAGACCTTCTTGTTCAGGGTCCGTTCGAACATCCGAATCTGGTTTCACTCCAGCTGACTGCTTGGAGATTGAACGCTTGATTTTATCGAAGCGAGGGTTCTCAGATTCTGTTATTGATACTCTTGTTCAGGCCAGAAAGCCTGTAACTAGAAAGATTTACCACAAAATTTGGAAAAAATATATCTGTTGGTGTGAATCTAAAGGATTCTCTTGGGACAAGGTTAAGATTCCTAGGATTCTATCCTTCCTTCAAGAAGGATTGGAAAAAGGATTATCTGCAAGTTCCCTGAAGGGACAGATTTCTGCCTTGTCGGTGTTACTTCACAAAAAACTGGCTGCTGTGCCAGATGTTCAAGCCTTTGTTCAGGCTCTGGTTAGAATTAAGCCTGTTTACAAACCTTTGACTCCTCCTTGGAGTCTCAATTTAGTTCTTTCAGTTCTTCAGGGGGTTCCGTTTGAACCCTTGCATTCCGTTGATATTAAGTTATTATCTTGGAAAGTTTTGTTTTTAGTTGCAATTTCTTCTGCTAGAAGAGTTTCAGAATTATCTGCTCTGCAGTGTTCTCCTCCTTATCTGGTGTTCCATGCAGATAAGGTGGTTTTACGTACTAAACCTGGTTTTCTTCCAAAAGTTGTTTCTAACAAAAACATTAACCAGGAGATTATCGTACCTTCTCTGTGTCCGAAACCAGTTTCAAAGAAGGAACGTTTGTTGCACAATTTGGATGTTGTTCGCGCTCTAAAATTCTATTTAGATGCTACAAAGGATTTTAGACAAACATCTTCCTTGTTTGTTGTTTATTCTGGTAAAAGGAGAGGTCAAAAAGCAACTTCTACCTCTCTCTCTTTTTGGATTAAAAGCATCATCAGATTGGCTTACGAGACTGCCGGACGGCAGCCTCCCGAAAGAATCACAGCTCATTCCACTAGGGCTGTGGCTTCCACATGGGCCTTCAAGAACGAGGCTTCTGTTGATCAGATATGTAAGGCAGCGACTTGGTCTTCACTGCACACTTTTACCAAATTTTACAAGTTTGATACTTTTGCTTCTTCTGAGGCTATTTTTGGGAGAAAGGTTTTGCAAGCCGTGGTGCCTTCCATTTAGGTGACCTGATTTGCTCCCTCCCTTCATCCGTGTCCTAAAGCTTTGGTATTGGTTCCCACAAGTAAGGATGACGCCGTGGACCGGACACACCTATGTTGGAGAAAACAGAATTTATGTTTACCTGATAAATTACTTTCTCCAACGGTGTGTCCGGTCCACGGCCCGCCCTGGTTTTTTTAATCAGGTCTGATAATTTATTTTCTTTAACTACAGTCACCACGGTACCATATGGTTTCTCCTATGCAAATATTCCTCCTTAACGTCGGTCGAATGACTGGGGTAGGCGGAGCCTAGGAGGGATCATGTGACCAGCTTTGCTGGGCTCTTTGCCATTTCCTGTTGGGGAGGAGAATATCCCACAAGTAAGGATGACGCCGTGGACTGGACACACCGTTGGAGAAAGTAATTTATCAGGTAAACATAAATTCTGTTATTTATCAGATGGTTACACAGCAGACACAGGTTAGTGAGTAGCTCAGGTTTATATCATTTTGTCTCATGTAAATAACAGTTATATTTATCAGATGGTTACACAGCAGACACAGGTTAGTGAGTAGCTCAGGTTTATATAATTTTGTCTCATGTAAATTATATTTTATCAGATGGTTACACAGCAGACACAGGTTAGTGAGTAGCTCAGGTTTATATCATTTTGTCAAATAAGTTATATTTCTCAGATGGTTACACAGCAGACACAGGTTAGTGAGTAGCTCAGGTTTATATCATTTTGTCTCATGTAAATAACAGTTATATTTATCAGATGGTTACACAGCAGACACAGGTTAGTGAGTAGCTCAGGTTTATATCATTTTGTCTCATGTAAATAACAGTTATATTTATTAGATGGTTACTCAGCAGACACAGGTTAGTGAGTAACTCAGGTTTATATCATTTTGTCTCATGTAAATAACAGTTATATTTATCAGATGGTTACTCAGCAGACACAGGTTAGTGAGTAGCTCAGGTTTATATCATTTTGTGTCATGTAAATAACAGTTCTATTTATCAGATGGTTACACAGCAGACAAAGGTTAGTGAGTAGCTCAGGTTTATATCATTTTGTCTCATGTAAATAACAGTTATATTTATCAGATGGTTACACAGCAGACACATGTTAGTGAGTAGCTCAGGTTTATATAATTTTGTCTCATGTAAATAAGTTATATTTATCAGATGGTTACACAGCAGACACAGGTTAGTGAGTAGCTCAGGTTTATATCATTTTGTCTCATGTAAATAACAGTTATATTTATCAGATGGTTACACAGCAGACACATGTTAGTGAGTAGCTCAGGTTTATATCATTTTGTCTCATGTAAATAACAGTTATATTTATCAGATGGTTACACAGCAGACACAGGTTAGTGAGTATCTCAGGTTTATATCATTTTGTCTCATGTAAATAACAGTTATATTTATCAGATGATTACACAGCAGACACAGATTAGTGAGTAGCTGAGGTTTATATAATTTTGTCTAATGTAAATAACAGTTATATTTATCAGATGGTTACACAGCAGACACAGGTTAGTGAGTAGCTCAGGTTTATATAATTTTGTCTCATGTAAATAACAGTTATATTTATCAGATGGTTACACAGCAGACACAGGTTAGTGAGTAGCTCAGGTTTATATAATTTAGTCTCATGTAAATAACAGTTATATTTATCAGATGGTTACACAGCAGACACAGGTTAGTGAGTAGCTCAGGTTTATATAATTTTGTCTCATGTAAATTATATTTATCAGATGGTTACACAGCAGACACAGGTTAGTGAGTAGCTCAGGTTTATATCATTTTGTGTCATGTAAATAACAGTTATATTTATCAGATGGTTACACAGCAGACACAGGTTAGTGTGTAACACAAGTTTAAATGATTATTTATAATATATTTATTTAGAATTTACCTGTCATGCATGCCCAATTTCTAAACATTTAGAGTAAGATTACAAGTGGCGCATCTGTCAGTGCAGGGTATATTTCCCTAATGCAACGCTGCGCTAAGAATAATAATAATAATTATAATAATAATAATAATTACAAGTGAATGGTAAAAAAGATTTACCAGAGAATCTTAACGTAGCTAAGGGTTCCATTTTTTATAAATCGACAGTAGAAGGTTAACTATTATCGCTTTTATTACATATATATTCATAAATAGGGCTGTAAAATTTAGTGCTATTGGAGACATGAATATAACAAAACACATGTAAAGTATATGCATACACATTATTTCACTCATATGCATACAATATTAAATGTAAAGTATTATTGAAATAAATGTTATAACAGTGATTTAAAGGAATATGGCTTATGACAAGGTGCTGGACTGATAAGGGCTAAAATGGATGTGTGTGTGTGTGTATATATATATATATATATATATATATATATATATATATATATATATATATATATATATATAGAGAGAGAGAGAGAGAGAGAGAGAGAGAGAGAGAGAGAGAGAGAGAGAGAGAGAGAGAGAGAGAGAGAGAGAGAGAGAGAGAGAGAGAGAGAGAGAGAGAGAGAGAGAGAGAGAGAGAGAGAGAGAGAGAGAGAGAGAGAGAGAGAGAGAGAGAGAGAGAGAGAGAGATTGATATATATATATATATATATATAAACAAGTTAACGTCCAGCACCAATTCTGTCCTCGGTAAGGGTGCAAGCAGCCGCTGTCTCACCTTGACAGGTATTAATATGCAAAATAGAAATGGCTGCAGCACTCCAAGTTGTTTTTTTTAAAACATTTTTATTACAAGCAGTGAAATACAGGCGACGTTTCGGGCTTCTGCCCTTTCTCAAGCCAAGTGATTAGTACATAATCCAACTCCACCTTTTATAGGCAGTCCATGTGACACAACACAGGTGTAAATAATTACAATTGTGATAATACATATTCCTTCAACAGAATAAAAATAATCAATAAACAGTGATTTTGTTTCATAATCATAACTATGCATTTCTTATACAAAAAACCTTGTGATTTTCAACCTATGTAATTCTTTAAACACCTTCTTATTATTAAATATTTAGTGTTAATATGAAGAAAATATAAAGTGACCTTAACAGTTCATTATCTTATCTGTGAATTATGTGAGATACTTTCATGTTAGTGATTTTTCATTACCATTTATTAATGCTATTTAAAAAAATCTTTATTATATTAAAAACAGTAATCAAACTAACAACTAAATTCTAATCTTGCAAGATATGTTTTTTCTCTGATGGATGTTAAACAGGGGAATGCACACACTCAAATATTATTTACTATATGTAAACCATAACAACAGCATTCGAAATAAAAACCTTATGTTTTTTCAAACAACCTATTTTATATTATGTTATTCAGCACATCTCTTTTTTCAAGTTGTTCTCTTTTCTTTATGTGAATCTTGATCTAAATCATAGAGAAAAAGTTTACAGTAAGTTATCACAATCAACTCATTATAGAAACAAGAACAGGTTATAGTCTTTATTTAAACCTTTAGGGTGCATACTTTCTAGTCTATTGATCCAAATAACCTCTCTCTGCTGTAGTTTTTTAACTCTATCCTGTCCCCTTCTCTGTATTGGAACATGTTCAAGGATTTGAAACCTTAACTGGTTAACATTATGGTTTTTCTCTTTAAAGTGTGCAGATACAGGTAAATCTGAGATGGCCTTACGTATGGTATATTTGTGTTGTGTGAGTCTGTCTTTCATTTTTTGGGTAGTTTCCCCTATGTATATTAATCCACAGGGACATTTTAGAGAATATATGACATGATCCGTTTGACAAGTAAACAAACCATTAATCCTATATTTTTTACCCGTGTATGGGTGGACAACCTCACTGCCTTTAATCACACAACTACAATGTGAACAATTGTAACAGGGAAAAGTGCCTTTCTTTTTTGAAAATGACATCCTTGTCTTACTACTACCTATATCAGTTTTGATTAAATAATCCTTTAAGTTTTTAGGTCTTTTATATGATAGTAATGGAAAAGATTGAAATTCTTTTATATCCTGATAATTATTTTTTAAAATATGCCAATGTTTTTTGACAATACCAGATATCTGCTTACTATTGACATTGTATGTACTCACAAATGGAATTCTCTCCATCTGTTTGTTTTTCAATGTTTTTTGTAAAAGTTGATTACGAGGGATTTGATTGACCTTTTTTAATTCATCATCCAATATTTTTATCGGGTAACCCCTTTGTTTAAATTTTTGTCCCATTTCAAGTAACCTTCTATTACATACATCTTCATCGCTCACTATTCGTTTAACACGAATGTATTGTGACTTCGGTAGAGATTTAATTGTGTTTTCTGGATGACAACTTGTATATGATAGAAACGTATTTTTGTCAGTTTTTTTAACAAAAAGATCAGTTTTAAACTTATTTTCTTCTATTGCTACAGTCACATCCAGAAAATCAATACATTTTCTATCATACTGCATTGTGAATTCAATATTAGCCGGGTTAGAATTAATTTGTTTAAGAAAAACATCAAGAGTATCTTCATTGCCTAACCATATCATAAATACATCATCTATATAGCGCCACCATACGCAAGCATACTGTTTAAACAATTCATTAGGATAGATGAAATCGTCTTCAAACATGCCCATATATATGCCTGCGTATGGTGGCGCCATATTAGCACCCATAGCGGTGCCTCTCTTTTGCCGGTAGTACATGTCCCCAAATAGAAAATAATTGTTGTTCAATACAAATGCCAATAAATCAATTATAAAATTAATTTGTGAACCTGTATATATTTGTTCCTTAACCAAGTATTGTTTCACTGATTGTACACCCCCTACATGGGGAATACTTGTGTATAGATTTTTAACATCTAAGGTGACTAGAATCGGGTTTTCTTGGCCATTCAATTTAATCTCATTAAGCCTGTTGAGGAATTCAGTAGAATCCTCCAAATAAGATGATAGTTTGGACACTATTGGTTTAAGTATTTTATCTAGAAAAGTGGCTATATTTGACAAGACTGAATCAACGCTTGCCACAATGGGGCGTCCCGGTGGATTAATGAGGGACTTGTGAATTTTAGGAAGTATATATATCAGGGGAGTGATACATTCTTTCTTTAGCAAATATTGACTTAGTTTCTGGTCAATGATACCTTTATCTAGGGCATTTTGGACAATAACTTTCAATTCATTTTGTATTGTTTTTAATGGATTATTGTCAAGCTTTTCATATACCTCGGTGTCCCTTAATTGATTGTTTATTTCTTCTATGTATTTTATTTTATCCATGATTATAATTGCCCCGCCCTTATCCGCTTTTTTAATAATTATATCAGGGTTATTTATAATTTTATTAAGGGATTGTTTCTCCTCAACTGTTAAATTGTACTTCATTTGTATCCCCTTATGTACTCTGATATTATATTTAAGTTTTTATATGTCCTTATTTACCAATGTAATATACGTTTCAATAGGATGGTAATTTGTAGGCGGAATAAAGCTAGACTTAGCAGTTAGATCAAAATCTGAGAATTTCAAACAATCAACATTAACAGTATTCAAATTTACAGCATTATACGGTATTCTAGAAAAGTGAGCTTTAAGACGTAATTGTCTAAAGAATCTATATAGCTCAATGTCCAAGTCCATACAATTAATGGTGTTACTAGGGCAAAAGCCCAAACCCTTATTAAGTAAGTTCAATTCCCCTTCGGTGAACGGTACCTGTGATATGTTAATCACTCTTTAAGGGTTGCTGTATTGATTCTCTGTTAAAGTAAGATTGTCTGTTTAAGTATTATAGTTAGCTAACAAAGCTAATTCATAAATATTTTGCTTTGCAAGGGTTGCATTTTATAAAACAAAATAACTGTTGGTTTGTATCTAAATATTTTTTTTTTCTTGTTTCCTGTGTGGGTAATTAGGGGTGGGATTTTTTTTTCAGCTGTTTGGGCCTAGCTAGATTATAAATTTAGCACATTTACTCTGGGAGCTTGCTCTTTAAGGGTTGCTGTATTGATTCTCTGTTAAAGTAAGATTGTCTGTTTAAGTATTATAGTTAGCTAACAAAGCTAATTCATAAATATTTTGCTTTGCAAGGGTTGCATTTTATAAAACAAAATAACTGTTGGTTTGTATCTAAATATTTTTTTTTTCTTGTTTCCTGTGTGGGTAATTAGGGGTGGGATTTTTTTCAGCTGTTTGGGCCTAGCTAGATTATAAATTTAGCACATTTACTCTGGGAGCTTGCTCTTTAAGGGTTGCTGTATTGATTCTCTGTTAAAGTAAGATTGTCTGTTTAAGTATTATAGTTAGCTAACAAAGCTAATTCATAAATATTTTGCTTTGCAAGGGTTGCATTTTATAAAACAAAATAACTGTTGGTTTGTATCTAAATATTTTTTTTTTTCTTGTTTCCTGTGTGGGTAATTAGGGGTGGGATTTTTTTCAGCTGTTTGGGCCTAGCTAGATTATAAATTTAGCACATTTACTCTGGGAGCTTGCTCTTTAAGGGTTGCTGTATTGATTCTCTGTTAAAGTAAGATTGTCTGTTTAAGTATTATAGTTAGCTATCCAAGGTAGTTAGGCAAACAAGGTTTTGGGGTTACAAGTTAAAAGTTAAACCTTTTATTAAGAATGTGTGAGAATCTCATTCAGTGTACAGCTTGCCACATGTTTGCATCACTGGAGCAGCCGCTTCTGGGATTATATGTTTGTGGCAAGTGCGAGCATATTGTCTCTTTAGAAACTCGTATTGGGGATCTGGAGGAACGAATTGCAACACTACATGAAATTCAGACACTTGAAAGGGAAATGGATAGGACTGAGCTGGTTGTCAATGGTTCCAGCAGTGGGAATGGGGAGGATTCAGATGAGGAGACTCCAGGATGTAGCTGGGTCACAGTAAGAGGGCGAAGTAAGCGGAAGAGACAGGCCAGTTCTGAGCTGGTACACCCCAATAGATTTGCAAGATTAAGTGAAGATGTTGGGGATATCAGTTCAGGGGTGGCAGTGTCAGAGAGGGCTGTGTTGCCTAGTATAGTGAACAGTCCTTTAGCTGTGGAAGAGGAGCATACTATGGTGGGCAGTCCTTCAGTCATGGAAGAGGGGCATACAAGTCAGGGCCAGAGGCAGATGTTGGTGGTAGGAGACTCTATTATTAGGAAGGTTGATAGGGTAATTTGTCATCCAGACCCTTTACATAGAACAGTTTGCTGTCTTCCAGGGGCTCGTGTTAGGCATATTGTGGAGCGTATTGATAGATTGTTAGAGGGATGTGGGTCTGATCCTGCAGTCATGGTGCATATTGGTACTAATGAAGGAATCGGTGGGAGATGGAGAGTCCTAAAAAATGACTTCAGGGAGTTAGGTAGCAAGCTTAAAGCAAGGACCTCCAAAGTAATATTTTCTGAGATATTACCAGTGCCGTGTGCTAATTCAGTAAGGCAGAAGGAGTTAAGGTCTGTTAATTCATGGCTAAAGACATGGTGTAAAAATGAGGGGTTTGACTTTTTAGAACACTGGGCTGATTTTTCACTAGGGTACAATTTGTACAGTAAGGATGGATTGCACCTGAATGACATGGGTGCAGGTGTGTTGGGGGAAAGGATGGTAGCACGTTTAGAGAACCTTTTAAACTAGGCAAAGGGGGGGAGGGTCAGTTAGAACAAAATAGAACAGAGAGATCAGTCTGTGAATATGACAATCCCTTAATATCTCAAGGAAGGGATGACTTAAGAAATGTCACATTAGAAAATATAGAGGAAAGCACACCGAGTAGCAGCAGAAAGCACATGAAAATTAAATGTATGACAACAAATGCAAGAAGCATGACAGGTAAAATGGGGGAGCTGACGCTCTTAGTTGCAGAAGAGGACTATGATGTTATCAGTATAACTGAAACTTGGTGGGATGATTCACATGACTGGGCAGTTAACTTAGAGGGGTATACATTATTTAGGAGGGACAGGAATAATAAAAGGGGTGGAGGAATCTGCATGTATATTAAACCTAACCTTAAACCTACAATAAGGGAAGATATTTATGATTCAAGTGACAATGTAGAGACCCTGTGGGTTGAAATAAAGAGTGGGGGGAAAAATCCTAAAAAAATATTACTAGGAACATGCTACAAGCCTCCCAACATTAGTGACCCGGAGGAAACTCAACTACTTATCCAAATAGGTAAGGCTGCTAATAACAGTGCTGTAATTATGGGAGATTTTAACTACCCTGATATAAACTGGGCCAATGAAACTAGTAATTCGGCTAAGGGGGATAGATTTTTAAATGTTCTCAGGGATAACTTCTTGTCACAATTAATAGAGGAGCCAACTAGGAGTAAAGCTATATTGGATTTAGTGCTATCAAACAATACAGATATAATATCAAACATAGAAGTTAAAGAACATTTGGGTAACAGTGATCATAACATGGTCACATTTGAAATCTATTTTCAAATGCAGTGTTTTAAAGGCTTAACTAAGACTTTTAATTTCAAGAAAGCAAAATTCAACGATTTAAGGAAATCATTAAATAATATAAATTGGGACAATGTATTTTCTAATAAAAATACAGAGAATAAATGGATAATATTTAAAAATGTGTTAAATAAATATACATATCAACACATACCATATGGTTATAAAAGTAAAAATAAAAAAACAAAGCCATTATGGCTAAATAAAAATGTGTTAAGAGAAATTAGGAAAAAACGTAGGGCATTTAAATTATTAAAAGAAAATAGTACAGACTCAGCATACAATATTTATAAGGAATGTAACAAAGCATGCAAAAAAGCAATCAAATTAGCCAAAATTGAAAATGAAAAATTAATTGCTAAGGATTCTAAGTCTAACCCTAAAAGGTTCTTTAAGTAC